>NC_069506.1:196590802-196890802 GCF_027579735.1 Bombina bombina | reverse complement strand
CATTAGGGGTTAATAATTTTAATAGAGGTGGCGGTGGTGTAGGGGGATTACATTAGGGGTTAATAATTTTAATATAGGTGTCGGCGGTGTAGGGGGATTACATTAGGGGTTAATAATTTTAATAGAGGTGGCGGTGGTGTAGGGGGATTACATTAGGGGGTTAGATATATAATAGAGGTGGCGGCGGTGTAGAGGGCTTACATTAGGGGGTTAGATATATAATAGAGGTGGCAGCGGTGTAGGAGGCTCACATTAGGGGGTTAGATATATAATATAGGTGGCGGCGGTGTAGAGGGCTCACATTAGGGGGTTAGATATATAATATAGGAGGCGGCGGTGTAGAGGGCTTACATTAGGGGGTTAGATATATAATAGAGGTGGCAGTGGTGTAGGGGGCTCACATTAGGGGGTTAGATATATAATAGAGGTGGTGGCAGTGTAGGGGGCTCACATTAGGGGGTTAGATATATAATAGAGGTTGCGGCGGTGTAGAGGGCTCACATTAGGGGGTTAGATATATAATAGAGGTCGGGGCGGTGTAGGGGGCTCACATTAGGGGGTAATACAGTTAATCCGGGAGCGGCGGTTTAGTTTAATACATTTATTGTTAGGAGTGAGAGGGGTACACGTGTCGGGCTATGTTTGGGAGGCGTGTTAGACAGTTACGGGAGATTTTATAATTTAGTCAGTTTTTGTAGGTGGCGGCAGTTTCTAAAGTGCCGTAAGTCACTGGCGACTCCAGAAATTTGTACTTACGCAGATTTCTGGGCATCGCTAGTTTGTCAGACTTACGGCACTTTAGCAACTGCCGGCGCCGTATATGTGATAGCTCGCTGTGCGAGCTGAAACTACGGGCGGCGCAAGTTTCCATGCTTGCGCTGAAACCTGCGCCGTATATCGGATCGTGCCCCATGTTTTCTTTAAAGATAATTTAATCTACCTAGGTTACCTTTCAAATAATGAAACCATAATAAATAAGCTGTATTTTGTTTAATAATGTTTTTTGGTACTCAAGAAAGATTATAGATATTATAATGTAAATATAACATTATATATACAAATATATAAGCTGTGTTGATATTTTTTCATTTAATAAATTAAAATAAAATAGTGTATTTGATATCAGGCATGTACTTTAACAGTCATGGGAATAATATTTTGTTTACGTCAGAATATTAGATGGATGTATTTCTTATTTTCTTACTGGGATCAAGATATATATAAAATAATATGTATTTCAATAAATAAAATATAAAAATATACGGCGAGATTACGAGTTTTCCGGTAACAGGGGTGCGTTGCTAACGAGAATTTTTTTTAACGCTCCCTTAAGACAACGCTGGTATTACAGGTTTTTTTAAACCCGGCATTAGCCGCAAAAAGGTGAGCGTAGAGCAAAATTTAGCTCCACATCTCATCTCAATACCAGCGTTGCTTACGGTAGCGGTAAGCTGGCTAAACGTGCTCATGCACGATTTCCTCATAGGAGTCAATGGGGTAGATTCAGCTGAAAAAAAAGCTAACACCTGCAAAAAAGCAGCGTTCAGCTCCTAACGCAGCCCCATTGATTCCTATGGGGAAAGGAATTTTATGTCTACACCTAACACCCTAACATGAACCCCGAGTCTAAACACCCCTAATCTTACACTTATTAACCCCTAATCTGCCGCTCCCGACATCGTCGCCACCTACATTATAATTATTAACCCCTACTCTGCTGATCCGGACACCGCCGCCACCTACATTATCCCTATGAACCCATAATCTGCTGCCCCCAACATCGCCGACACCTACATTATATTTATTAACCCCTAATCTGCCCCCCCAACATCGCCGCAACCTACCTACACTTATTAATCCCTAATCTGCCGCCGCCAACGTTGCTGCCACTATAATAAAGTTATTAACCCCTAAACCTAAGTCTAACCCTAACACCCCCCTAATTTAAATATAATTTAAATAAATCTAAATAAAATAACTACAATTAAATAAATTAATCCTATTTAAAACTAAATACTTACCTATAAAATAAACCCTAAGATAGCTACAATATAACTAATAGTTACATTGTATCTAGCTTAGGGTTTATTTTTATTTTACAGGCAAGTTTGCATTTATTTTAACTAGGTAGAATAGTTACTAAATAGTTATTAACTATTTAATAACTACCTAGTTAAAATAAATACAAATTTACCTGTAAAATAAATCCTAAGCTAAATTACAATTACACCTAACACTACACTATCATTAAATAAATTACCTAAACTAGCTACAATTAACTACAATTAAATTAAATAAACTAAAGTACGAAAAAAACCCACTAAATTACAGAAAAGAAAAAAATAATTACAAGAATTTTAAACTAATTAAACCTACTCTAATCCCCCTAATAAAATAAAAAAGCCCCCCAAAATAAAAAAAAGTCCCTACCCTATACTAAATTACAAATAGCCCTTAAAAGGGCTTTTTGTGGGGCATTGCCCCAATGTAATCAGCTCTTTTACCTGTAAAAAAAATACAATACCCCCCAACATTAAAACCCACCACCCACACACCCAACCCTACTCTAAAACCCACCCAATCCCCCGTTAAAAAAACCTAACACTACCCCGTTAAAGATCACCCTCCCTTGAGCCGTCTTCACCCAGCCGGGCACAAGTAGACCTCCAGAGGGGCAGAATTCTTCATCCGATCTGGGCAGAAGAGGTCCTCCAAGCAGCAGAAGTCTTCATCCAGATGGCATCTTCTATCTTCATCCATCCAGAGCAGAGCGGGTCCATCTTCAATCCAGCTGACGCAGAGCATTCTCTTCAAACGAAGTCCAAGCGAAGAATGAAGCTTCCTTTAAATGACATCATCCAAGATGGCGTCCCTTGAATTCCGATTGGCTGATAGGATTCTATCTGCCAATTGAAATTAAGGTAGGAAAAATCCTATTGGCTGATCTAATCAGCCAATAGGATTGAAGTTCAATCCTATTGGCTGATACAATCAGCCAATAGAATTGAGCTTGCATTCTATTGGCTGTTCCAATCAGCCAATAGAATGCGATCTCAATCCTATTGGCTGATTGGATCAGCCAATAGGATTTTTCCTACCCTAATTCCGATTGGCTGATAGAATCCTATCAGCCAATCGGAATTCAAGGGACGCCATCTTGGATGACGTCATTTAAAGGAACCTTCATTCTTCGCTTGGACTTCGTTTGAAGAGGATGCTCCGCGTCGGCTGGATTGAAGATGGACCTGCTCCGCTCCGGATGGATGAAGATAGAAGATGCTGTCTGGATGAAGACTTCTGCCGCTTGAAGGACCTCTTCTGCCTGGATCGGATGAAGACTTCTGCCCCTCTGGAGGTCCACTTGTGCCCGGCTGGTTGAAGATGGCTCAAGGTAGGGTGATCTTCAAGGGGGTAGTGTTAGTTTTTTTTAAGGGGGGATTGGGTGGGTTTTAGAATAGGGTTGGGTGTGTGGGTGGTGGGTTTTAATGTTGGAGGGGTATTGTATTATTTTTTTACATGTAAAAGAGCTGATTACTTTGGGGCAATGCCCCGCAAAAAGCCCTTTTAAGGGCTATTTGTAATTTAGTATAGGGTAGGGATTTTTTTTTTATTTTGGGGGGCTTTTTATTTTATTAGGTGGATTAGAGTTGGTGTAATTAGTTTAAAATTCTTGTAATTATATTTTTATTTTCTATAATTTAGTGTGGTTTTTTTTCTTACTTTAGTATATTTAATTTAATTGTAGTTAATTGTAGTTAGTTTAGGTAATTTATTTAATGATAGTATAGTGTTGGGTGTAATTGTAATTTAAGTTAGGATTTATTTTACAGGTAAATTTGTATTTATTTTAACTAGGTAGTTATTAAATAGTTAATAACTATTTAGTAACTATTCTACCTAGTTAAAATAAATACAAAGTTGCCTGTAAAATAAAAATAAACCCTAAGCTAGATACAATGTAACTATTAGTTATATTGTAGCTATCTTAGGGTTTATTTTATAGGTAAGTATTTAGTTTTGAATAGGATTAATTTATTTAATTGTAGTAATTTTATTTCGTTTTATTTAAATTATATTTAAGTTAGGGGGGTTAGACTTATGGCTAGACTTAGGTTTAGCGGTTAATACATTTAATATAGTAGCGGCGACATTTGGGGCGGCAGATTAGGGGTTAATAAATGTAGATAGATGTCGGCGAATTTAGAGACGGCAGATTAGGGGTTAATAAAATTTAACTAATGTTTGCGAGGCGGGAGTGTGACGGTTTAGGGGTTAATATATTTATTACAGTGGCGGCGATGTCTGGTCGGGAGATTAGGGGTTAAAAACTTTGTTTAAGTGTTTGCGATGTGGGGAGGGGGGGGCTTGGTTTAGGGGTTAATAGGTAGTTTATGGGTGTTAGTGTACTTTTTAGCACTTTAGTTATGAGTTTTATGTTACGGCGTTAGCCCATAAAACTCTTAACTACTGACTTTTAAATGCAGTAGGAGTCTTGACAGGAGAGGCTGTAACGCTCACTTCTTCCAAGACTCGTAATACCGGCGTTAGGCAAATCCCATTAAAAAGATAGGATATAACAATAAATTAATTTTAGTTTTGGAATTCAGCAAAAATAAAAATCTGTAAGAAATAAATACAAAAAAATTAAAATCTGAAATCAATTAGGTTATTTAATGAACACATGACTAACCAAATATTCTGTAAATACAATAATTGTAAATTCATCTTTTGTAAAAACATGTATTGTTTGTCTTGATATTAAAGCCAGGTTCTGACTGGAGATCTAGATCTATCCATCTATCTACATATTAATTTGAAATGAATCGCATTAAATTGTCTAATCAAGAGTTGACTTGCATATTAGCATTTAAGATTAGACAAAATAATGCATAATATCAAATTTTGATAAAAGATTCCTAATTATTCTATTGTATGAGGGACATAATTGTATGTAATATTTCAAGTCCCTTCAAATAATAATATAACTAAATGTCAACTATAAAATGTATCCCCTTTTGTCTGATTGATCACAATCCAAGTCCTCTCTAGCACAAAGTAGGGGTAATGTATATAAAATAAAATTATTCTAAAATAGGACATGTATATATTATGAATTATTTGAACATTATTCCTCCTATTATTCTTAAATAGCATGCATTGTGCAAACTAACCTGGATGTATGGTCTTTGAAAGGCAATTCTATTCAAAATATCAGTTTATCTTCATTATGTGTCCTATTCATCATTTTCCATATAGAGGATTGTGAAATACCATCTAAAAAAAAAAAAAAAAGGAAGAACCATAAGTGTTTCCCATAGGATGCATCCTGCATCCCCAGGCTTGTGTCCACTTACCATGTGAACGTGTTTGTGTATGTTTTTCAAAGTCAGCACAGTTGATTGAAAATGCCACAGACATGATCACATTGGTATTCTTCACTTTCAGTCTGTTATTCTTCACTTTCAGTCTGTAGATGAAGTCATCTTCACTTTCAGTCTGGTATTCTTCACTTTCAGTCTGTAGATAAAGTCATCTCCCTAATGGAAAATCAGTAATAAAATGTGTGACATGGTTCTGCATACCCCCTAAATATTTCCTAAACTATTTGAATAAATAGCTTAATAAGCGTATGTAGCGTCTTTCGTGTTATGTTCTATTAATCAAGTGTGAAGGTTAGTCAGATACATTGTGCAGACTTAACCTCTGATGTATGACTTTGGCAATTCTATGTGCTTTAGAGTATCCCTTTCTGACTATCTGAAAATCTAATAATGTCTAAACTAAATAATACATTGAAACTTATTGTATGCCATATGATGGATTATTGTGCAAACCCCTCCAGTCCATACATTGTGTATACTTACCATCTGATGTTGTCTTTGAAAATCAGGTGGCAAAGTCATTACAGGAGCCAATGCCAGAATCATATGCTATATAAAATATCTATGATAATAAAAATAAAAAAACATACATTTTTTGAAAATAATTGTTTTAAAAATCATAACGTTTGCACAATTCTATACTTTCATTTCCCTAAAAGTCTCACATATTCGCAATGCTCCTATATAACTTCTAGTATTTACCGTCTGAAGTTGCGGTTGATGATGTTGTCTCTGACATTGAGCCCCTTGTACCGGAATGGCCCCTCTAGAACTGGCTCGTCCTCTTCATCTTGGAGGAGGTCTCGGGCGCCTGGATGGCCTGCAGCATACCAGCCCACTGAGCTATGTTATGAATGATGCTGCAGGCTATAACGATCTTCGACACCTTCCTAGGGCTGTATTGGAGGGCTCCTCCAGATCTGTCCAGGCATCTTAATCGCATTTTGAGGAGCCCAAACATCCGCTCCACTACAGCCCTAGTCGGCTTGTGCGCCCGATTGTAGCACTCCTAGGTCTCGTCTGCTGGGTTATGCAATAGCGTAATGAGCCAAGGCCGGTTCATGTAACCCGAAAAATAACCTATAAATAATGAACATGACAAAACGTCAATATTACAAATATCATAAAATTGATTATATTAAAATACATTTCAATAAGATACAATGCATTTGTGTACACGAAAAGACATTTGCAGAAAGAGACAAATAAATGGTGAAAGCGCATCCTATATCTGCACATTTAAGCTTTGATCTGCTACATATCTGTTTGGAGCTAAAACTAGACATTTGCTGAAAGCAAAATAAATGGTTAAATTGCATCCTATATCTGCACATTTAAGCTATGACCTGCTACATATCTGTTTGGAGCTAAAACTAGACATTTGCTGAAAGCAAAATAAATGGTTAAATCGCATCCTATATCTGCACATTTAAGCTAGGACATGTTACATATCTGTTTGAAGCTAAAACTAGACATTTGCAGAAAGAGACAATTAAATGGTTCAATAGCATCCTATATCTGCACATTTAAGCTAGGATATGCTAGATATGTGTTTTTCGCAAAAATTAGACATTTGCTGAAAGAGAAATAAATGGTTAAATTGCATCCTATATCTGCACATTTAAGCTAGGACATGCTACAAATGCATTTTTATCAAAAACTAGATATTTGCTGAAAGAGAAATAAATGGTTAAATCGCATCCTATATCTGCACATTTAAGCTAGGACATGCTACATATCTGGAGCTAAAACTAGACATTTGCTGAAAGAGAAATGAATGGTTAAATTGCATCCTATGGCCTAGATTTGGAGTTTGGCGGTAGAAGGGCTGTTAACGCTCCGCAGGTTTTTTTCTGGCCGCACCATAAATTTAACTCTAGTATCGAGAGTTCAAACAAATGCTGCGTTAGGCTCCAAAAAAGGAGCGTAGAGCATTTTTACCGCAAATGCAACTCTCGATACCAGAGTTGCTTACGGACGCGGCCAGCCTCAAAAACGTGCTCGTGCACGATTCTCCCATAGGAAACAATGGGACTGTTTGAGCTGAAAAAAAACCTAACACCTGCAAAAAAGCAGCGTTCAGCTCCTAACGCAGCCCCATTGTTTCCTATGGGGAAACACTTCCTACGTCTGCACCTAACACTCTAACATGTACCCCGAGTCTAAACACCCCTAACCTTACACTTATTAACCCCTATTCTGCCGCCCCCGCTATCGCTGACCCCTGCATATTTTTTTTAACCCCTAATCTGCCGCTCCGTAAACCGCCGCAACCTACGTTATCCCTATGTACCCCTAATCTGCTGCCCTAACATCGCCGACCCCTATATTATATTTATTAACCCCTAATCTGCCCCCCTCAACGTCGCCGACACCTGCCTACACTTATTAACCCCTAATCTGCCGAGCGGACCGCACCGCTACTATAATAAAGTTATTAACCCCTAATCCGCCTCACTAACCCTATCATAAATAGTATTAACCCCTAATCTGCCCTCCCTAACATCGCCGACACCTACCTTCAATTATTAACCCCTAATCTGCCGAGCGGACCTCACCGCTATTCTAATAAATGTATTAACCCCTAAAGCTAAGTCTAACCCTAACACTAACACCCCCCTAACTTAAATATAATTTACATCTAACGAAATAAATTAACTCTTATTAAATAAATGATTCCTATTTAAAGCTAAATACTTACCTGTAAAATAAATCCTAATATAGCTACAATATAAATTATAATTATATTATAGCTATTTTAGGATTTATATTTATTTTACAGGCAACTTTGTAATTATTTTAACCAGGTACAATAGCTATTAAATAGTTAAGAACTATTTAATAGTTACCTAGTTAAAATAATAACACATTTACCTGTAAAATAAATCCTAACCTAAGATATAATTAAACCTAACACTACCCTATCAATACATTAATTAAATAAACTACCTACAATTACCTACAATTAACCTAACACTACACTATCAATAAATTAATTAAACACAATTCCTACAAATAAATACAATTAAATAAACTAGCTAAAGTACAAAAAATAAAAAAGAACTAAGTTACAAAAAATAAAAAAATATTTACAAACATAAGAAAAATATTACAACAATTTTAAACTAATTACACCTACTCTAAGCCCCCTAATAAAATAACAAAGCCCCCCAAAATAAAAAATTCCCTACCCTATTCTAAATTAAAAAAGTTACAAGCTCTTTTACCTTACCAGCCCTGAACAGGGCCCTTTGCGGGGCATGCCCCAAGAATTTCAGCTCTTTTGCCTGTAAAAAAAAACATACCATACCCCCCCCCCAACATTACAACCCACCACCCACATACCCCTAATCTAACCCAAACCCCCCTTAAAGAAACCTAACACTAAGCCCTTGAAGATCTTCCTACCTTGTCTTCACCATCCAGGTATCACTGATCCGTCCTGGCTCCAACATCTTCATCCAACCCAAGCGGGGGTTGGCGATCCATCATCCGGTGGCTGAAGAGGTCCAGAAGAGGCTCCAAAGTCTTCCTCCTATCCGGCAAGAAGAGGACATCCGGACCGGCAAACATCTTCTCCAAGCGGCATCTTCGATCTTCTTCCATCCGGTGCGGAGCGGGTCCATCTTGAAGCAGGCGACGCGGATCCATCCTCTTCTTCCGTTGTCTCCCGACGAATGACGGTTCCTTTAAGGGACGTCATCCAAGATGGCGTCCCTCGAATTCCGATTGGCTGATAGGATTCTATCAGCCAATCGGAATTAAGGTAGGAATTTTCTGATTGGCTGATGGAATCAGCCAATCAGAATCAAGTTCAATCCGATTGGCTGATCCAATCAGCCAATCAGATTGAGCTCGCATTCTATTGGCTGTTCCGATCAGCCAATAGAATGCGAGCTCAATCTGATTGGCTGATTGGATCAGCCAATTGGATTGAACTTGATTCTGATTGGCTGATTCCATCAGCCAATCAGAAAATTCCTACCTTAATTCCGATTGGCTGATAGAATCCTATCAGCCAATCGGAATTCGAGGGACGCCATCTTGGATGACGTCCCTTAAAGGAACCGTCATTCGTCGGGAGACAACGGAAGAAGAGGATGGATCCGCGTCGCCTGCTTCAAGATGGACCCGCTCCGCACCGGATGGAAGAAGATCGAAGATGCCGCTTGGAGAAGATGTTTGCCGGTCCGGATGTCCTCTTCTTGCCGGATAGGAGGAAGACTTTGGAGCCTCTTCTGGACCTCTTCAGCCACCGGATGATGGATCGCCAACCCCCGCTTGGGTTGGATGAAGATGTTGGAGCCAGGATGGATCGGTGATACCTGGATGGTGAAGACAAGGTAGGAAGATCTTCAAGGGCTTAGTGTTAGGTTTCTTTAAGGGGGGTTTGGGTTAGATTAGGGGTATGTGGTGGTGGGTTGTAATGTTGGGGGGGGGTATGGTATGTTTTTTTTTACAGGCAAAAGAGCTGAAATTCTTGGGGCATGCCCCGCAAAGGGCCCTGTTCAGGGCTGGTAAGGTAAAACAGCTTGTAACTTTTTTAATTTAGAATAGGGTAGGGAATTTTTTATTTTGGGGGGCTTTGTTATTTTATTAGGGGGCTTAGAGTAGGTGTAATTAGTTTAAAATTGTTGTAATATTTTTCTTATGTTTGTAAATATTTTTTTATTTTTTGTAACTTAGTTCTTTTTTATTTTTTGTACTTTAGCTAGTTTATTTAATTGTATTTATTTGTAGGAATTGTGTTTAATTAATTTATTGATAGTGTAGTGTTAGGTTAATTGTAGGTAATTGTAGGTAGTTTATTTAATTAATGTATTGATAGGGTAGTGTTAGGTTTAAGTATATCTTAGGTTAGGATTTATTTTACAGGTAAATTTGTTATTATTTTAACTAGGTAACTATTAAATAGTTCTTAACTATTTAATAGCTATTGTACCTGGTTAAAATAATTACAAAGTTGCCTGTAAAATAAATATTAATCCTAAAATAGCTATAATATAATTATAATTTATATTGTAGCTATTTTAGGATTTATTTTACAGGTAAGTATTTAGCTTTAAATAGGAATCATTTATTTAATAAGAGTTAATTTATTTCGTTAGATGTAAATTATATTTAAGTTAGGGGGGTGTTAGTGTTAGGGTTAGACTTAGCTTTAGGGGTTAATCCATTTATTATAGTAGCGGTGCGGTCCGCTCGGCAGATTAGGGGTTAATAAGTGTAGGCAGGTGTCGGCGACGTTGAGGGGGGAAGATTAGGGGTTAATAAATATAATATAGGGGTCGGCGGTGTTAGGGGCAGCAGATTAGGGGTACATAGGGATAACGTAGGTGGCGGCGCTTTGCGGTCGGAAGATTAGGGGTTAATTATTTTAAGTAGCTGGCGGCGACGTTGTGGGGGGCAGGTTAGGGGTTAATAAATGTAATACAGGGGTCGGCGGGGTTAGGGGCAGCAGATTAGGGGTACATAAGTATAACGTAGGGGGCGGTCGGCAGATTAGGGGTTAAAATATTTTAATCGAGTGGCAGCGATGTGGGGGGACCTCGGTTTAGGGGTACATAGGTAGTTTATGGGTGTTAGTGTACTTTAGAGCACAGTAGTTAAGAGCTTTATAAACCGGCGTTAGCCAGAAAGCTCTTAACTCCTGCTATTTTCAGGCGGCTGGAGTTTTGTCATTAGAGCTCTAACGCTCACTTCAGAAACGACTCTAAATACCGGCGTTAGGAAGATCCCATTGAAAAGATAGGATACGCAAATGGCGTAGGGGGATCTGCGGTATGGAAAAGTCGCGGCTGAAAAGTGAGCGTTAGACCCTTTAATCACTGACTCCAAATACCAGCGGGCGGCCAAAACCAGCGTTAGGAGCCTCTAACGCTGGTTTTGACGGCTACCGCCGAACTCCAAATCTAGGCCTATAGCTGCACATTTCAGCTATGACCTGCTACATATCAGTTTGGAGCTAAAACTAGACATTTGCTGAAAGAGACAATTAAATGGTTAAAGCACATCCTATAGCTGCACATTTTGCACATTACACAAACACAACTGTTTTTGAACATTACAGTGGCAATTGTCTAACTTCTAAACCGTGCTGGACACAAGTACTCACCAATGAGCCACCCATCGGGAAACTGTCTGTCCTCAAACTGCTGCCAGAGTGAGGACTGCCTGAGGATATGGGCATCATGACAAACCCCATGAAAGTGTTTGCAATTTTAGAAGGGCTGGTCATCTGCTGGAGCATGCAGCGCAATGTGGGTGCAATCTATTGCTGCCAACACATTGGGCATTTGAGCTATTGCAAACAATTCCCTCTTCAGGCTCCTCCAATCGCCATCATTTTGAGGGAATCCTATGTAAAGCTTGCAAACTCGTACCATGGCATCCAGAAAATTGTCAAAAACCACAGAGAAGGTACCCTGAGACAACCCATGCATGTACCCCTCTCCGGATTGAAAACTTCAGAAGGCCAGGACATGTATGCAACTTAGCATCTTGGTCATGCCAGGGATTGCAGTCCGCATACGTTTACGTGGCTCTAGATGAGGTTGAAGTACTTCGTAAAGGCCCATGAGTTGCTCTCGATTCAGGCTATACTTATCATAAACCTCAAAGTCACTCATGTTATCCAAGTTGGGCCTCACACTTTCAACACAAGGACCTCTAATCAGATGCACCCTATGCTTCTCTTTGAGACACCGAGCATGCCTGATTCTGTTGTACACAACTCATACAAAAGCACCTGCACCAACTAACTGGGGATCGTCCATATTTGCAAAGCCAAGCAGCACAAAGCTAAACAGCAGAGCAAACACACAAGGAGTAACAAGGTATGCAAAAACACAAAAGCGATTTGTTATAATGTCGATCACAAGGGATGCTTTAGCCATGGAGTTTGGGAGATTTATAGTGCAATATGTCCAATGGTAGCATGTTCATAATAATTGCTGATTGTATACACTTGATTGTATCTGAGCGGCACAAATGCTTTCAAAGTGGGTGGAATTTCGAGTGTTTGTGGAAATTTATTTTCCCCCCAATGAATCGTAATGTGAAAGTGTAAAATATAACATATACAGTGCACCTTCGTGATGTTTGTTCATATGCGGAACAAATACTTAGTAAACACGATCTTATAGTAAAAAACACAAGTCCACGCTAACATGATTGAAAGTGCATACTTGTGTATAATGTGCATAGACATGGCATAGAATCTGATCAATCAATGTTGCTGCAATATTGTTGCCAAACGATAAAGTAACGGGTGACATCTATAATATTGTATATATAAGCGATTGTCGAGATGTAAATATTTTACGTGTCCCATTGAAATCGCAATAATAATAATCTTCCAACACTCTCATTTACGTATATGTAGTATTAAGTGAGAAACTGATGAAAGGGGCGGTACAGTCCTAATGCTGGAATCTGTATGGTTGCAGCTTAGAATTATGTCATCATATTAGCAACATGCCTGTCTAGTGTGCAAATCTTCGTTCTGTTGTTGTAGTTTGCAACATTATTTTTGTGTGATGATTAAAAAGATAAATGTGTGCTTTGTTGTTGTGTGATGTGTGTTATGTACATATATGTATGTATTGTGATTCTCTCCCACATATGCTGATTTATATAAAGCAGTATAGCATTGTTGTTCCTTCCAAAAAAGTGACAACTCTAATATTTTCTAATGATATGTTATTATTGTACGTAATTCCTAATGGTATATTAGGAGTAAATTGTGATGTTAAATCAATAATTTCTGTTTCATGATTCTGAGAGAAAATCCAATGTTAAACAACCTTCCAATGTAGTTGTATGATGTAAATGTGTTCATTGTTTATATCTGTTTTTTTTTAATGAATATCAATGCACATGTATGAGTCAATGACAAAAGGCATGTATGTGCATCCATCAATCATCATCTGGTGAGCCTATCTAGATATGCTATTTATACAAGCATATGAGTTGAATAAATGAAATGTTATAATAGACGTAAATGAGACGTGTTTACAATTGCCTACTGTTTGTGAATAATAAAATCTTAAAAATTATTTTTTCTGTCCGTTTAAATATGATTTCATTCTTGAAACCGATTTCGTATTGTTGATGATAGAATTGTTCGTGATTTAAGGTTGATATAATGTAATTTCCTAAAAGACTGTGATGTTGTAGTGAATTTCACACAAGTAAAACCCATAACTCCATAGGGAAATAGTAATTTCTTGATCTATTTGTCATAGCGGGACCAACGCAAGAATGACTGAATTAGCATCACAATTCTAACGCTGCTATTATGAGTTTTAAAGTCTAAAAATTTTGCGTGCTTTAGGGAAATCATGCCGTTCGCGTGCAGGAGCACGTATTCCCCATAGAAATCAATGGAGGCGACAAATTTGAAGAAAAATAACCCCCCCCCAACACTTGTGTTGAGCATAAAGTGAGTGACGTCATGTGCTTCTGTGAAAAAGTAGCTAAATCGTGTTAATTTCATAATAAACTAATGTTTTGTGTACGTAATGTGCTGTATATTGTTTGTATGTATCGATTTGTGTATATATGTGATATTTGTAGTTAGATGTAGCTAAATGAGTGTATGTTCCCGTATGTCTATGTAAGTCAATGTAAAATGGTTTTGTGCATTTTTTTTCCCAAAAACCTGAGATCTCATAACTTTGATCCGTTATATTTTGAGATTACAAATTTTTTATTAAAAATGAAATATTGTAGAGTATTTGTATGAGTGTAGGTGTACTTTGTGTAATCTTTTTGAAGTGATTCGTGAATGTTTTTGTTATCGGTATATCATAACTACTGGGTCTGGGAGAGCGTTAGGTATTTGAGCGTAGATGTGGATATTTGTGGCGCTACGGAAACTTGTAATTGCAGTGTTAGGGAAAATTAAGCGTTATGGCCCATACCGATGCTATTTGAGTCATAACGCACAACTCATAATCTGGCTGTTAGATTTTTTAAAAAAAATTTAGGATTTTTTTTTTTTAGTTGTAATTTATATTTTTACATTTTTTTCTTAGTGTTAGGTTTTTTTAACTTTGTAATTTAAATATTTTAATTGGTAATATTTTTTATTTTATTAGATTAGTTATGTTATCTTAATTTATAGTTTAATGTTAGGTTTATATTTATTTCACAGGTAAGTTTTTATTTATTTAAATAGAATTATATTGTAATTTTAATTTTAAGTTAGGGGGGGTGTTGTTAGGTTTAGGGGTTAATAATTTAATTTAGTGTTTTGCGATGTGGGGGTCAAGCGGTTTAGGGATTAATAGGTTAATTTAGTGGCAGAGATATGGGAGGCCGGAGGTTTAGGGGTTAATAACTTTATTTAGGGGCAGCAATGTCGGGGAGCAGTGGAATAGGGGTTAATAACTTTATTATAGTGGTGGCGATGTCGGGGTGCGGGGGAATAGGGGTTAATATATTTAAATAGTGTTAATAATTTTATTGAATAGTCGCGATGTGGGTGGGTGGCAGATTAGGGGTTAATAAGTTTAATATAGTATTTGCGATACAGGAGGGCGGCAGTTTAAGGGTTAATAGGTAGTTTATGGGTGTTAGTGTACTTTGTAACACTTTAGTTATGAGTTGTGTGAAACATTTTTGTGGCGCAAAACTGATAACTACTGGTCTCAGATGGCAGTATGGATCGTGTCCGTATAAGCTGTAACGCAAGTATTTTAGCCTCACTACACAAACTGTTATACCGGCGCTATGGAAATCCCATGCAAAAAACTTTATTTTTTTAAGTGCAAGATTGACGTTGCGTTACAGGCTAAAATGCTTGCGGTATAGCTCTACCGACCCGACTTCCAATAGCGGCGTTACTTATTTTACGCTGAAAGTTCCATTTTTTCAGCTTTAAAAACTGCAACGCAAAACTCGTAATCTAGGTGAATGTGAGGTACATTAATTATTAGGGTGTTTGATTTAGTATTAAGAAGATTCCCCTTTCAGAGTTGCATAGAGGATTTTCTGTACAGTGACTAATGAATAAATACTGACGTCTTGCTTTTCTGTACAGTGACTTGTGAGTAGATAGTGACGGTTATAAAACTACTGGTGTTTCCAGTTTTTCAAGATTTTTTTTTTCCTTTCTTTTTGATTTTTTGTGTCCCAAGTATTGTTTGGGTGTACTGGGGAGTATTTATAGTTAATTCCTTAGGCATTACTCACAGCTTAACATTTCCTAATAATACTGTAATACATTGTCCTGAATGTACTGTATTTAATCTCATATGATTTCTTTTTTGGCAGACTAAGAATAGCAGAGGATCCGGTGATTTGGTAATGCAAACTTGCAATTGAGAAATGCAGTTTCTGCTGAAATGTGTAGAGCTAAAGATTTAGGGCCGGATTACAAGTGGAGCGCTAAATATTGCTTTCATAAAAGCGATATTTGAGCTCCACTTTGCAATACCAGCGCACACTAATGAGCGCTGGTATTACAAGTTGTCAGCAATGGGAACAGGACCTCGCTTTCGCATTGCTGGGAAGCATTGCGCTCACAAGAGCGCAATTCCATTGACTGCTATGGGAGTCTCGTTCTGATGCCGGCATCAGAACTTCAGCGCAGTGAAGGAGGTAAGTAGCACAGCGATGGCAGCATGTTTAAATATATAACAAAACAAAGGGAAGTGATCCCAGATTTGCTGGAAAAGGCAAAAAATCTATTGTCTCCCAGCTGACCTTGTTGTCTATATTATAAAAGGAGGTAACTGGCTGGGAGTGTGCTTAGAGTATGTATGCTCTTTCTACACATAAAGTATATTTTTTTCCACTTAAAAATTAACTTTTACTAGTTATAGTTAAAAAAGGCAGCAGAAATAGAAGTTGTATCTAGCATGCCAGATAAATAGTTAAAAACACAACTCTGTAAATGTGACTTGTCAGCGATGTTAGGGAGGGCAGATTAGGGGTTAATACTATTTATTATAGGGTTAGTGAGGCGGATTAGGGGTTAATAACTTTATTATGATAGCGGTGCGGTCCGCTCGGCAGATTAGGGGTTAATAAGTGTAGGCAGGTGGAGGCGACTTGTGGGGGGCAGATTAGGGGTTAATAAATATAATATAGGGGTCGGCGGTGTTAGGGGCAGCAGATTAGGGGTACATAAGGATAATGTAAGTAGCGGCGGTTTACGGAGCGGCAGATTAGGGGTTACAAATAATATGCAGGGGTCAGCAATAGTGGGGGCGGCAGATTAGGGGTTAATAAGTGTAAGGCTAGGGGTGTTTAGACTCGGGGTACATGTTAGAGTGTTAGGTGCAGACGTAGGAAGTGTTTCCCCATAGCAAACAATGGGGCTGCGTTAGGAGCTGAACGCGGCTTTTTTGCAGGTGTTAGGTTTTTTTTCAGCTCAAACAGCCCCATTGTTTCCTATGGGGGAATCGTGCACGAGCACATTTTTGAGGCTGGCCGCGTCCGTAAGCAACTCTGGTATCGAGAGTTGAAGCTGCGTTAAATATGCTCTACGCTCCTTTTTTGGAGCCTAACGCAGCCTTTATGTGGACTCTCAATACCAGAGTTATTTTTATGGTGCGGCCAGAAAAAAGCCAGCGTTAGCTACGCGGGTCCTTACCGACAAAACTCTAAATCTAGCCGTAAGTAATCTAATTTGTATTGGCTGCAGGATTTAATTTTGAATTTTTGCCACTTCATCGTCTGCATGACATTTTAAACAACTTTTAAATTTACTTTTATCATCAATTTTGTTTTGTTCTCTTGGTATTTGTTGAGAAGCAAGCACTGCTTTATTTTTATTTTTTTTCTAACATTTAAACATGTAGCATGTAAACTGTAAATGTCTTATCTTAATCTTAGTCAGTCTACCATGTTGCCCTGCCAATATAACAGAAGCATGTCTGCATTATTGGGTATGTACAATATGTGTATTTGTGTGTTAGAATATGTTTGTATTTAGGAAGTTATTTAGTAAAGGTAGAGGTTATCCTGCATTTTTCCTAATCCTAAATGTTGTGTTAAATTAAAACAAGAAGTGTAAATTATCTGCTGTGAATTGGACAAAGATATTCCACCTAGCTACCAGCCACATTGCAAAGCCAAAACAGAAGACGGTACCCGTATGCTATGCAGTTCCTCTGAGTGACGCACCTTATTTACGGTGACCATGTTGGGGGTAAGAATGCATGTGAATCATACTTAATGATGGTCGGAGCTCTACCTCATAAACAGCCTCAAGCATAATCCCTTAGCTGTTACCATAGACCATAAGGAACTATAATCCACGGCCAATCTAACACCACACAAAATGGTATAGCCTCAAGCTCACACCCTATACAGACCCTAAGCTTATAAACTGTGCAGTTAAATACAGATGCCTGCTGTGTGGGATTTTCTGAGTGTATACAACTAGCTGACCATAGAAGCAATATCTACAATACTGCATTTACATTTTATTAAAACACAAAATAAATGCACTCTAAAGTGATTTTCTAGCATCTATTTAGACATGCTTTAAATGGCCTTTAAAAATTAAACAAAAAAAACCACACTCACATGCCTAGTCAGACAGGAACTGGTCCCCACTTTAAAGAAATGGGGAAACAGAGGACTCTACAGAATAGCAGACCTCATAGAAGGGGGCAAAGTGATGAGCTACACACAACTACAAGATAAATTACAGCCAGTTAAATTAGAATGGTTTCTGTATCTGCAACTCACTTCTATCATCCACCCTCTCTTGCCATCCATAGCTAAAAACCTTCCCTCCACGTTAGAGAATTTATGTAGCGCCACATCTAGGCCCAAGAACACCATCTCAAGGCTTTACCACGCAATCCAACTAGCCTCAGAAAACTCCAAATCCACCCTACAAACTAAATGGGAAAATGATATCAATAAGGAAATAGAGATCCAGGAATGGCACATAATTCTATTTAGCACAGGGAAAGGATTATTGAGTGCAGACATGCGGGAAAACTGCATTAAAACCAACTTTCGTTGGTACCTGACACCACAGATAACCTCACACTCCTCCAAAAATAGATCTAGACTTTGTTATAGAGGCTGCGGAGAGGAAGGTGATTATAAGCACATGTGGTGGGACTGCTCCCATACACATAGAGTATGGAACCAACTATCCCGGTTTCTAAGCTTCATCCTAGATAGCCCAATTAATCTTTCCATGGAGCAAGCTTTACTCCACATCAGACTTAGGGAATTTAATAAATATATCAACTTGTTTATCAAGATAGCATGCACTGCCACAAGGGTTTGTATAGCCCGCCATTGGAAAGAGGGTGCCCTGTCTTGGGAGGAAATCAAACTCAAAATCAAATTTTATTACAACATGTAAGAACAGGCAGCTTTTCTCCTGGATACCCAAGAAACCTTCCAGAAGGTTTGGTATTACTGGATCTTGCACAATATGTCCTAACACACTAATCTAAATCAATAGAGCCCCTCACATAGAGCGTCCTATCCTCTGAAGTGCAGAGTCCCCAGACGTGACAGGAGAAACACAGGTGAATAGGAGACATGTAAAACTTATATATAATACGTTTTAAGAGCGGAGTGATGTGGTCAGGAGATATCCCCTTCTCTGTTTCTTGTTTCCCCCTTTTCTTTACTTTACCTACTTCTCTCCTCTCTCTACTAATCCTTTATTACGTTGTTCCATTTCCTGGAAACATGTTGTTTGACCGGGTCATAATGCGTTCTATTGTGCATAGAAACATTACAGATTTAGCTTTAAGCCAGGGATTTTTCACTGCATTGACTTTTGTATCGCAGTGGATGATGTAACCAGGCTTCTCATGTAAAAATGGCCCCACAATATATGACTTGGTAATCGGCCGATTTTATGTTTCGTAACCTGAATTACCTCACTTAGCATGTAATTTTTGTGAACCAGGATTTGTGTTATTTTGATTTGTCTTTCTTTTACCTTCTTTATGTTATTATGCTCTTATTACAAAATAATAAAAATTACTTTATCATAAAAATTAAACAAAAGACAGTGACAACCTTTTAATACCGTGATTTTGGCAAGAATTATACAGACAGTTATATAAGTGGACCTGGCATAATTGCTTAAACTTTTTTTACCCCAACAATTGAACAGCCAACAATCTCATTTATAGTTAGCTTCTGCTATCTACTGAGTGGGCATAGCATCAGATATAAAGTGAAATACAACCCATTACATATTTTGACATATCCCTCTTACTGAGTCATAACTAAAGACTTCCGCTATAACAAAGATTCTGTGTAAGCACATTGAAATAAAGAACCTTTAACCTATACGACCACTCGAGCACCCAGATCATAAAATGGCACTAAGAAGGAATTCTAAGGCAGATAAAAAATTAAAATCCAGTAATTCTACCGGTGCAGTGAACATGTTCTTTAAAAGCATAGACAAAAAGAAAAAAGCTGATACCCCTCAAAAATACAGTGAAGAAGAACACTTGTCTTATAATCCAGATAACTCTCAAGCACCTTCCTCTTCACCTATCTCGCTACCACAAGCTGCAGATGGCCTGGTGACTCTTAAAGCTATGCAAGCCCTTATAAGTCAAGTCAAATCCTGCATTAAGTCTGAATGTGCGAAATTGAAAAAATATATAAACAAATTGGGTTTTTGTGTAAAAACCTTAGAGGATGACAGAGAGGAGCTAGTTAAAGAAATGTCTAATTCTATAGAAACACAGCAAGTACAGATTACCGATTTGGAAAACAGGCTGGATGATATTGAGAATAGAGCAAGATGGAATAACCTTTGTATTTGTGGAGTGCCTGAATCAGTTAAAGGGGTTATTTCTGATCACCTACAAACTTTGTTTCAATCTTTGGCTATTGCCAACCAGCATGTGAACTATGAGATACCTCTTGAAAGAGCACATCGTGTTTTAAGACCTAAGCCAAATGATAACCAACCTCCTAGAGATATCATTGTGTGCTTCCAAAGCTACAGAGACAGAGGAAAGATATTCCAGCTAGCAAGAGCATAACCTTCTCCTTCATGAGTGCTAAAATTCAAATATCCCAAGATCTTTCTACAAGAACACTTGGAATGAGAAAAGAGCTTGCCTTCTTCACTACTCACCTGCGTTCTTTAAAGATCCCTTACAGATGGGGCTTCCCCATCTCTCTGCAGATCAATAAGGCACTGTGGCTGAGCTCTGTAGCAACCCAAGGGTTGCAGGTTCGATCCCTGGTGAGGTCCACTCAGCCTTTCATCCTTCCGAGGTCGATAAAATGAGCAGCGCCTTGAGACCCTTACAGGGGATTAGCCACGCTTTACAAGTACCCAATACATACATACATTAAAAATAAAAAACGCTATGGCTGTTCTAATCCAGCCAATGTAATTGACATTTTCAAACAACTTGATATTCCTCTTCCAGAAGCATTGCATACTTCCTCATCAAAAGATGCATCTACACCTCCCAAGCCACAGAGAAGACTGTGGTCTGAAATTGCCAGCAAAGAGACCAGGAAGAAACAATGTGTTGAATCATCCAATCCACTGGACACTCCTTGACCTGTGGTAAGACTGTCTGTGGTAAGTTCTGGGTATTCTTGCCTAGAAGATGTAATAATACCACATGCACTGACTTTCTACCTACAGAATATTGGCCGTGTGGTCATCGACTCTGGAAAGTTATGGTTTTCTTACTATGCCACATTTTATGCTATAGAATAATAATTTACTGTTCAAATTAACCTGTTCAAACTTCATTTGTTAATTGGCTGTGTACTGTTGTATAAATAGAAGATGCGCTAAATCACCCTATACTGTATTCTTTAATGATGTGCATTATTGTTTAGACATAGAGGCCTACTTATCAAGCCGCCAACGTACTTGCATTCGCCGGTACCAATACGCTCGCCTGACATCGCCTAACATCGCGGCCACGGACCTGAATACACTCTCCATATTTCACAAAAAAGCTGTCAAAAAGCCACGCATCAAGTAGGGGGTGATGAGCAGCGGACTGTTGATAACTAACAGTCATCGATCTCGCTGCTATTCGACTTTTTCACAGCTTTATTTGTATACTGTCACTAAACACAACCACTATACTAAACTGTTTAACCCCTATCCCGCCGCTCCCGGACCCCGCCACAACTAAATAAAGTTATTAACCCCTAAACCGCCGCTCCCAGAGCCCACCACAACTCTAATAAAGTTATTAACCCCTATCCTGCCGCTCCCGGACCCCGCCGCAACTAACTAAATGTATTAACCCCTAAACCTCTGGCCTCCCACATCACTACCACTTACTAAACCTATTAACCCCTAAACCGCCAGCCCCCCACATCGCCATAAACTAAATTAACCTATTAACCCCTAAACCTAACAATCCGCTAACTTTATATTAAATATTAACTCATCCGTATCTTATAATACATTTAAACTTACCTGTAGAATTAAATTAAACTATATTAAACCATTAATTAACCTACCTTAACTGTTATATTAAATTACATTAAACTATATTAAGCTAATAATTAATCTACTCTAACTGTTATACTAAAATTACATTAAACTATATTAAACTATTAATTAACCTACCCTAACTATTATACTAAAATTACATTAAACTATATTAAACTAATAATTAATCTACCCTAACTGTTATACTAAAATTAAATTAAACTATATTAAACTATTAATTAACCTTCCCTAACTGTTATACTAAAATTACATTAAACTACAAATTAAACTAACTATATTATATATTTAAACACCTAACCCTACTCAAATAATTTAAATCTACAATTAAAAATTACAAAGTTACAAAAAACTAACAACTAAGTTACAAAAAATAACAAACACTAACGGCTAGATTTAGAGTTCTGCGGCCAAAGGGGTGCGTTAGCTACGCGTGATTTTTTTCTCCCGCACCTTTTAAATACCGCTAGTATTTAGATTTCACAGAAGGGCTGCGTTAGGCTCCAAAAAGGGAGCGTAGAGCATATTTACCGCCACTGCAACTCTCGATACCAGCGGTGCTTACGGACGCGGCCAGCTTCAAAAACGTGCTCGTGCACGATTCCCCCATAGGAAACAATGGGGCTGTTTGAGCTGAAAAAAACCTAACACCTGCAAAAAAGCAGCGTTCAGCTCCTAACGCAGCTACATTGTTTCCTATGGTGAAACACTTCCTAAGTCTGCACCTTACACTCTAACATGAACCCCGAGTCTAAACACCCCTAACCTTACACTTATTAACGCTTAATCTGCCGCCCCCGCTATAGCTGACTCCTGCATATTATTATTAACCCCTAATCTGCCGCTCCGTACACCGCCGCCAGCTACGTTATCCCTATGTACCCCTAACATCGCCGACCCCTATGTTATATTTATTAACCCCTAATCTGCCGCCGCCGCTATCGCTGACACCTGCATATTATTATTAACCCCTAATCTGCCGCTCCGTACACCGCCGCAACATGCATTATAGTTATGTACCCCTAATCTGCTGCCCCTAACACCGCCGACCCCTATATTATATTTATTAACCCCTAATCTGCCCTCCACAACGTCGCCGCCAGCTACCTACAATAATTAACCCCTAATCTGCCGACCGGAGCTCACCGCTACTATAATAAATGTATTAACCCCTAAAGCTAAGTCTAACCCTAACACTAACACCCCCCTAAGTTAAATATAATTTAAATCTAACTAAATAAATTAACTCTTATTAAATAAATTATTCCTATTTAAAGCTAAATACTTACCTGTAAAATAAACCCTAATATAGCTACAATATAAATTATAATTATATTGTAGCTATTTTAGGATTAATATTTATTTTACAGGCAGCTTTGTATTTATTTTAACCAGGTACAATAGCTATTAAATAGTTAATAACTATTTAATAGTTACCTAGTTAAAATAATTGCAAAATTACCTGTAAAATAAATCCTAACCTAAGTTACAATTAAACCTAACACTACACTATCAATAAATTAATTAAATAAAATACCTACAATTATCTACAATTAAACCTAACACTACACTATCAATAAATTAATTAAATACAATATCTACAAATAAATACAATGAAATAAACTAACTAAAGTACAAAAAATAAAAAAGAACTAAGTTACAAAAAATAAAAAAATATTTACAACATTAGAAAAATATTACAACAATTTTAAACTAATTACACCTACTCTAAGCCCCCTAATAAAATAACAAAGACCCCCAAAATAAAAAAAATGCCCTACCCTATTCTAAATTAAAAAAGTTCAAAGCTCTTTTACCTTACCAGCCCTGAAAAGGGCCCTTTGCGGGGCATGCCCCAAAGAATTCAGCTCTTTTGCCTGTAAAAAAAACACATACAATACCCCCCCCCAACATTACAACCCACCACCCACATACCCCTAATCTAACCCAAACCCTCCTTAAATAAACCTAACACTAAGCCCCTGAAGATCTTCCTACCTTATCTTCACCTCGCCGGGTATCACACCGATCCATCCTGGCTCCGATGTCTTGATCCAAGCCTAAGCGGGGGGGCTGAAGATGTCCATGATCTGGCTGAAGTCTTCATCCAAGCGGGAGCTGAAGAGGTCCATGTTGGGGGGGTATTGTATGTGATTTTTTTACAGGCAAAAGAGCTGAATTCTTTGGGGCATGCCCCGCAAAGGGCCCTTTTCAGGGCTGGTAAGGTAAAAGAGCTTTGAACTTTTTTAATTTAGAATAGGGTAGGGCATTTTTTTATTTTGGGGGTCTTTGTTATTTTATTAGGGGGCTTAGAGTAGGTGTAATTAGTTTAAAATTGTTGTAATATTTTTCTAATGTTTGTAAATATTTTTTATTTTTTGTAACTTAGTTCTTTTTTATTTTTTGTACTTTAGTTAGTTTATTTCATTGTATTTATTTGTAGATATTGTATTTAATTAATTTATTGATAGTGTAGTGTTAGGTTTAATTGTAGATAATTGTAGGTAGTTTATTTAATTTATTTATTGATAGTGTAGTGTTAGGTTTAATTGTAGATAATTGTAGGTATTGTATTTAATTAATTTATTGATAGTGTAGTGTTAGGTTTAATTGTAACATAGGTTAGGATTTATTTTACAGGAAATTTTGTAATTATTTTAACTAGGTAACTATTTAATAGTTATTAACTATTTAATAGCTATTGTACCTGGTTAAATAATTACAAAGTTGCCTGTAAAATAAATATTAATCCTAAAATAGCTACAATATAATTATTATTTATATTGTAGCTATATTAGGGTTTATTTTACAGGTAAGTATTTAGCTTTAAATAGGAATAATTTATTTAATAAGAGTTAATTTATTTCATTAGATTTAAATTATATTTAACTTAGGGGGGTGTTAGGGTTAGGGTTAGACTTAGCTTTAGGGGTTAATACATTTATTATAGTAGCGGTGAGATCCGGTTGGCAGATTAGGGGTAAATAATTGTAGGTAGGTGGAGGCGACGTTGGGGGCGGCAGATTAGGGGTTAATAAATATAATATAGGGGTCGGCGATGTTAGGGGCAGCAGATTAGGGGTACATAGGGATAATGTAGCTGGCAGCGGTGTACGGAGCGGCAGATTAGGGGTTAAAAAAAATATGCAGGTGTCAGCAATAGCGGGGCCGGCAGATTAGGGGTTAATAAATATAATATAGGGGTCGGCGATGTTAGGGGCAGCAGATTAGGGGTACATAGGGATAACGTAGCTGGCGGCGGTATACGGAGCAGCAGATTAGGGGTTAAAAAATTTTAATAGAGTGGCGGCGATGTGGGGGGGACCTCGGTTTAGGGGTACATAGGTAGTTTATGGGTGTTAGTGTACTTTAGAGCACAGTAGTTAAGAGCTTTATAAACCGGCGTTAGCCCAGAAAGCTCTTAACTCCTGACTTTTTTCTGCGGCTGGAGTTTTGTCGTTAGATTTCTAACGCTCACTTCAGCCACGACTCTAAATACCGGCGTTAGAAAGATCCCATTGAAAAGATAGGATACGCAAATGGCGTAGGGGGATCTGCGGTATGGAAAAGTCGCGTTTGCAAAGTGAGCGTTAGACCCTTTCCTGACTGACTCCAAATACCAGCGGGCGGTAAAAACCAGCGTTAGGGCCCTCTAACGCTGGTTTTGACGGCTACCGCCCAACTCTAAATCTAGGCCTAAGTTACAAAAAAAATAAACACTGAGTTGCACAAAATTAAAAATAAATTATCAAATATTTAAACAAAGTACACCTAATCTAAGAGCCCTATGAAAATAAAAAAGCCCCCCCAAAATAAAAAAAAACCCTAACCTACAATAAACTACCAATGGCCCTTAAAAGGGCCTTTTGTGGGGCATTGCCCCAAAGAAATCAGCTATTTTACATGTAAATACAAAATACAAATACCCCCCAACAGTAAAACCCACCAACCACACAACCAACCCCCCCAAATAAAAACCTAACTAAAAAAACCTAAGCTCCCCATTGCCCTGAAAAGGGCATTTGTATGGGAATTGCCCTTAAAAGGGCATTTAGCTCTTTTTCAAAAGCCCAAACCCTAATCTAAAAATAAAACCCACCCAATAAACACTTAACAAATCTTAAACACTAACCCCCAAAGATCCACTTACAGTTCCTGAAGAGCCGACATCCATCCTCAATAAAGTGGCAGAAGTCCTCATCGAAGCCGGCAGAAGTCTTCATCCAATCGGCCGAAGTCTTCATCCAAGCCAGCAGAAGTCTTCACCCAGACGGCATCTTCTATCTTCATCCATCTGGCGCAGAGTGGCTCCATCTTCAAGACATCCGACGAGGAGCATCCTCTTCTTACGATGTCTGAAGGTTCCTTTAAATGACATCATTCAAGATGGCATCCCTTAGATTCCGATTGGCTGATAGAATTTTATCAGACAATCGGAATTAAGGTTGAAAAAATCCTATTGGCTGTTGCAATCAGCCAATAGGATTGAGATCGCATTCTATTGGCTATTCCAATCAGCCAATAGAATGCAAGCTCAATCCTATTAGCTGATTGGATCAGCCAATAGGATGAAAGCTCAATCCTATTGGCTGATTGCAACAGCCAATAGGATTTTTTCAACCTTAATTCCGATTGGCTGATAGAATTCTATCGGCCAATCTGAATCTAAGGGACGCCATCTTGGATGACTTCACTTAAAAGGAACCTTCATTTGTTGGATAGTCGTCGGATGAATGAAGATAGAAGATGCCGTCTGGATGACCACTTCGCCCGGCTTGGATGAAGACTTCTCCCGGCTTCGTTGAGGACTTCTCCCGGCTTCGTTGAGGATGGATGTCGGATCTTCAAAACTGTAAGTGGATCTTTAGGGGTTAGTGTTAGATTTTTAAGGGTTTATTGGGTGGGTTTTAGTTTTAGGTTAGGGCTTTGGACCGTAATAGAGCTAAATGCCCTTTTAAGGGCAATGCCCATCCAAATGCACTTTTCAGGGCAATGGAGAGCTTAGGTTTTTTTAGTTAGGATTTTATTTGGGGGGTTGGTTGTGTGGTTGGTGGGTTTTACTGTTGGGGTGTTGTTTGTATTTTTTTTTTACAGCTAAAAGAGCTGATTTCTTTGGGGCAATGCCCTGAAAAAGGCCCTTTTAAGGGCTATTGGTAGTTTAGTTTAGGCTAGGGTTTTTTTATTTTGGGGGGGGGCTTTTTTATTTTGATAGGGCTGTTAGATTAGGTGTAATTAGTTTAAATATCTGATCATTTCTTTTTTTATTTTGTGTAATTTAGTGGGGGGGGGGGTTGTAATTTATTTTAGCTAGGTAGTTAGTAAATAGTTAATAACTATTTAGTAACTATTCTACCTAGTTAAAATAAATACAAACTTACCTGTAAAATAAAAATAAACCCTAAGCTAGCTACAATGTAACTATTAGTTATATTGTAGCTAGCTTAGGGTTTATTTTATAGGTAAGTACTTAGTTTTAAATAGGAATAATTTAGGTAACGATAGTAGGTTTTATTTAGATTTATTTTAATTATATTTAAGTTAGGGGGTGTTAGAGTTAGGGTTAGACTTAGGTTTAGGGGTTAATAAATTTAGTATAGTGGCAGCGACGTTGGGGGCGGCAGATTAGGGGTTAATAAATGTATGTAGGTGGCATCGATGTTAGGGGTGGCAGATTATGGGTTAATAATAGGGGTTAATAATATTTAACTAGTGTTTGTGATGCGGGAGTGAGGCGGTTAAGGGATTAATATGTTTATTATAGTGGCAGCGATGTCCAGAGCGGCAGATTAGGGGTTAATAATTTTATTTTAGTGTTTGCGATGCGGGAGGTAATCGGTTTAGGGGTCAATAGGTAGTTTATGGGTGTTAGTGTACTTTTTAGCACTTTAGTTATGAGTTTTATGATACAGCTTTGTAGCGCAAAACTCATAACTACTGACTTTCAGTTTACGGTATCGATCTTGGCGGTATAGGGTGTACTGCTCACTTTTTGGCCGGACAGGCAAACTCGTAATACTGACGGTATGGAAGTCCCATTGAAAAATGACTTTTTGAAAGCTGCAGTAATTACGCTGCATTATGGCCAAAAAAGTGTGCGGTGCCCCTAAACCTGCAAGACTCGTAATACCAGAGGTAGAGAAAAAGCAGCGTTATGAGCCTTAACGCTGCTTTTTCACCCATACCGCAAAATTCGTAATCTAGCCGTTATCTTTTTGTTTACACTTTGTGCCTGTCATATAGTTATATTTTAGTGTTGTATAACATGTCTAAAATGTGTTTTTAAGGCTGTCAGCTTTTATGTCATACTTTAAACTATATTAAACTGATGACTGATGTCATACTTCTTGTTCTCTATCAAAGGCTCTTTTTGGTTTAATATCTATTCAGGTCCCTTTAAAGGGAATTTGTTGAAACACTGCTCATTAGTCATCAAACCAGTATCCATTTGTAAACTGTAACAGTACATGTGCTTGCCTATTTTTATGTAGTTGATCACCATCATTCCAACAATTCAACAGCTCAACTCTCATTGGCTCATGCCATACTTTGTGTTCTCTCTTTATATTGTAGGAATAGTAGTAATTCCACTATCAAAGGCTCTTGGTTGTTTAATATCTATTCAGGTCCCTTTAAAGGGAATTTGTTGAAACACTGCTCATTAGTCATCAAACCAGTATCCATTTGTAAACTGTAACAGTACATGTGCTTGCCTATTTTTATGTAGTTGATCACCATCATTCCAACAATTCAACAGCTCAACTCTCATTGGCTCATGCCATACTTTGTGTTCTCTCTTTATATTGTAGGAATAGTAGTAATTCCACTATCAAAGGCTCTTGGTTGTTTAATATATATTCAGGTCCCTTTAAAGGGAATTTGTTGAAACACTGCTCAGGTAGTCTTCAAAGTCCATTATCTTTATCTATTTTATTGTTAAAGAGTAGTCCCTTATGATAATTAAGGATCCATTAAAATGTAATATCAAATTAAAGTTTGTCATGTAACCAAAGAATTAAAAGGCTTAGAAATGTATTTAATATGCTTGTAATTGTTTTGAATAAGCTTTATTTGTATGCTTACATATTTTTGATTAAAGAATTATCATGACCACTCTGGCAATACTATCATAGTATGCAGGACTGTTTATTTGGGTTGTAACTTGAGGTTTGAATTACTGTAATGTACTTGTCCTTGTTATCATAAAAAAGAAACAAATAAAGATAAGGGCCAGTTCAAATGTTCCTAATTAACATAAAAATTCATTTTATTCAGAAAATATTGTTGTTCCAATAGTAAAAATGGTGTATTCCAATATATACAATGTTATAGTTTTCCACATTTGTGGAATTGTATTTTTTTTAATAAAATGTTGTGCATTACCATATATATATATATATATATATATATATATATATATATATATATATATATATATATATATATATATATATATATATATATATATATATATATCCCTTTTTTCAATAAAAAACTGGTTGGGGCAGGGATATAGGGGGCCCCATTTTGTCATCCTGCCTCGGGCCCCACAGGGCCGGCCCTGTTTGCCAACCCCTGTTAACAAAAACAAAAATTTTGGTGTTTTCAGAACTTGATCTATTGCTAACATTGGAACTATAAAGTGTTTATTTCTAATGTTTAGGAAATAATTGCTCCTAAAAGCGTGTTTTACCCTGTACAATAGAAAATTACACTCACACAAAAACACTAATTTATATTCTTTGTATGAGATTATCAGCATGTTAAAGTATGATTGTAATTACGTTTGGACATTAAAGCAATGCTACTTAAAAAATTGTCCAAAAAATTATCCGTGGCACAAGCCATGTTTCGATAATTAAAGAGACAGCCTACTCCAAATTTTTATTATTTAAAGGGACAGTCCTACAATATAGGCGCGATCTGATATAGATCGTAGTTTGCGGCGCAAGCGAGGGAACCCCCGCCGCCCATAGTTTTAGCTTGCAACTCGAGCTATCCCATATACGGCGCCGTCAGAGGCTAAAGTGCCGTAAATCTGACAAACCAGCGATGTCCAGAAATCTGCGTAAGTACAAATTTCTGGAGTCAACAGTGACTTATGGCACTTTAGAAACTGCCGGCGCCTACAAAACCTGACTAAGTTATAAAATCACCCGTACTGTTAACACGCCCCCCAAAACATAGCCCGACACGTCTAACCCTCTATCCACTATCCCCCCTCACTATCCTAAGAATAATAAATGTATTAACCCCTAAACCGCCGCTCCCGGACCCCGCCTCCACCTAATAAAGTTATTAACCCCTAAACCGCTGCTCCCGGACCCCGACGCCAGCTATATTAAATCTATAACCCCCTAATGTGAGCCCCTACCCCACCGCCATCTACCTTACCTACCCCCTAAAGTGAGCCCTTTACACCGCCGCCATCTACCTTACCTACCCCCTAAAGTGAGCCCCTTACACCGCCGCCATCTACCTTACCTACCCCCTAAAGTGAGCTCCTACCCCGACGCCATCTATTTTAAAATTATTAACCCCTAATTTAATCCCCCTACACCGCCGCCACTTATATTAAACACATTAACCCCTAATCTAATCCCCCTACACCACCACCACCTATATTAAACACATTAACCCCTAATCTAATCCCCCTACACCGCCGCCAGCTATATTAAATACATTAACCCCTAATCTAATCCCCCTATACCGCCGCCAGCTATATTAAATACATTAACCCCTAATCTAATCCCCCTATACCGCCGCCAGCTTTATTAAATTGATTAACCCCTAATCTAATCCCCCCTATACCGCCGCCAGCTATATTAACTATATTAACCCTAATTATATTAGGGTTAATATAGTTAATATCGTTATTATATTATATATATATATATTAACTATATTAACCCTAATTATAATGTGAGCCCCTTACACTGCAGCCATCATATTACCTACCCCCTAATGTGAGCCCCTTACACCGCCGCCACCTACATTAACTACCCCCTAATGTGAGCTCCTACCCCGCCGCCAGCTATATTCAATTATTAAACCCTAATTGAATCCCCCTACACCTCCGCCAGCTATATTAATTACATTACCCCCTAATTTAATCCCCCTATACCGCCGCCAGCTATATTAAATTAATTAACCCCTAATCTAATCCCCCTACAACCGCCGCCAGCTATATTAACTATATTAACCCTAATTATATTAGGGTTAATATAGTTAATATTGTTATTATATTATATATATATATATATATATATATATTAAGTATAATAACCCTATCTAACTCTAACATCCCTAACTAAATTCTTATTAAAATAAATCTAATTAATATTAATATTATTAATTAAAATATTCCTATTTAAATCTAAATACTTACCTATAAAATAAACCCTAAGATAGCTACAATGTAATTAATAATTACATTGTAGCTATTTTAGGGTTTATATTTATTTTACAGGTAACTTGGTATTTATTTTAACTAGGTACAATAGCTATTAAATAGTTAATAACTATTTAATAGCTACCTATTTAAAAGAATTACCAATTTACCTGTAAAATAAATCCTAACCTAAGTTACAAATATAACTACACTATCAATAAATTAAATAAACTACAAATATCTAAACTAAAATACAATTAAAGAAACTAAACTAAATTACAAAAAACAAACAAACACTAAATTACAAAAAATAAAAAAAGATTACAAGATTTTTAAGCTAATTACACCTATTCTAAGCCCCCTAATAAAATAATATAGCCCCCCAAAATAAAAAAAATTCCCTACCCTATTCTAAATTAAAAAAGTTTAACAGCTCTTTTACCTTACCAAGCCCTTAAAAGGGCCTTTTGCGGGGCATGCCCCAAAGAAAACATCTCTTTTGCCTGTAAAAAAACCACAATACCACCCACCAACATTACAACCCACCACCCACATAACCCAATTCTAATCCCAACCAAACCCCCCATAAAAAAAACCTAACACTACCCCCCTGAAGATCTCCCTACCTTGTCTTTACCCAGCCAGGCAGAACTCTTCATCCGATCCGGGCGATGTCTTCAATCAAGCGGCAGAGAAGTCTTCTTCCATCCGGGCTATGTCTTCAAGCAAGCGGCAGAGAAGTCTTCTTCCATCCGGCGATGTCTTCAAGCAAAGCGGCATCTTCAATCTTCTTTCTTCGCTCCTCCGCCACGGAGCATCCATCCGCACGACGACTGAACGAGGAATGAGGTACCTTTAATTGACGTCATCCAAGATGGCGTCGGTCGAATTCCGATTGGCTGATAAGATTCTATGAGCCAATCGGAATTAAGGTAGAAAAATCTGATTGGTTGATTGAATCAGCCAATCAGATTCAAGTTCAATCTGATTGGCTGATTGGTTCAGCCAATCGGATTGAACTTGAATAGGGGTATGTGGGTTGTAATGTTGGCAAAGGAGCTGTTTTCTTTGGGGCATGCCCCGCAAAAGGCCCTTTTAAGGGCTGGTAAGGGTAAAATATAATATAATAACAATATTATTTTGGGGGGCTTTATTATTTTATTAGGGGGCTTAGAATAGGTGTAATTAGCTTAAAAATATTGTAATCTTTTTTATTTTTTGTAATTTAGTGTTTGTTTTTTGTAATTTAGTTTAGTTTATTTAATTGTATTTTAGTTTAGATATTTGTAGTTTATTTAATTTATTGGTAGTGTAGTGTTAGGTGTATTTGTAACTTAGGTTAGGATTTATTTTACAGGTAAATTGGTAAATTTTTTTAACTAGGTAGCTATTAAATAGTTATTAACTATTTAATAGCTATTGTACCTAGTTAAAATAAATACCAAGTTACCTGTAAAATAAATATAAACCCTAAAATAGCTACAATATAATTATTAATTACATTGTAGCTATCTTAGGGTTTATTTTATAGGTAAGTATTTAGATTTAAATAGGAATATTTTAATTAATAATATTAATATTAATTAGATTTATTTTAATAAGAATTTAGTTAGGGATGTTAGAGTTAGATAGGGTTATTATACTTAATATATATATAATATAATAACGATATTAACTATATTAACCCTAATATAATTAGGGTTAATATAGTTAATATATATAATATAAAAACTATATTAACTATATTAACCCTAATATAATTAGGGGTTAATATAGTTAATATAGGCTGGCGGCGGTGTAGGGGGGATTAGATTAGGGGGTTAATTAATTTAATTTAGCTGGCGGCGGTATAGGGGGATTAAATTAGGGGGTAATGTAATTAATATAGCTGGCGGAGGTGTAGGGGATTAAATTAGGGGTTAATAATTTAATATAGCTGGCGGCGGGGGTAGGAGCTCACATTAGGGGGTAGTTAATGTAGGTGGCGGCGGTGTAAGGGGCTCACAGTAGGGGGTAGGTAATATGATGGCGGCGGTGTAAGGGGCTCACATTAGGGGGTATGTAATGTAGCTGGCAATGGCGTAGGGGGATCACATTAGGGGGTTATACTTTTAATGTAGTTGGCAGCGGGGTCCCGGGAGCGGGCGGTTTAGGGGTTAAATACTTTATTAGGGATTGCGGCGGGGGATTGCGGTTGACAGGTAGATAGACATTGCGCATGCGTTAGGTGTTAGGTTTTATTTGGCAGGTAGTTTAGGGAGTTACGGGGGCTCCAATAGACAGCGTAAGGCTTACTACGGCTGCATTTTGGGGCTGGGTGAAAATGGAGTAAGATTTCTCCATTTTCGCCACGTAAGTCCTTACGCTGTATATTGGATACCAAACTGCGCGGGTTTGGTATACCTGCCTATGGCCCAAAAACTACGGGCGAAGGCAGAAATAAACGAGCATAACTTCTAGGTTACGCCGTATATAGGATAGCAAACCCACGCAAAATTCGGCGTCTCCGGTTTTTGTGGGCGACGCTGCATATCGGATCGGGCCCATAATTTGTGTTGCTTTAAAAGATAGATAATCCCCTTTATTACCCATTCCCATTTTTCATAACCAACACAGATATATTAATATAACTTTTTACCTCTGTGATCACCTTGTATCTAACCATCTTCTGACAGCCACCCTGATCACATGACTTTTTTATTTATTATCTATTGAGTTGCATTTAGTACTGTGTTGTGCTAAATCTTAAACAATGTTATCCATATGGCCCACATGAACTAGCAGTCTCCTGTTGTGAAAAGCAAATAAAAAAGCACGTGGTAAGAGGCTGTCTGTAGTGACTTAGAAACAGGCATACATTTAGAGGTTTAAATGTTATAAAGTATGCTAATATATCAATGTTGGTTGTGCAAAGCTCGGGGATGGGTAGTAAAGGCATTATATATCTTTTTAAACAATAATAATTTTAGTATAGACTGTCAGGGCCGGACTGGGACCAAAAAGTAGTCCGGGCATTTTAGGGCAAAGAGGCCCCCCTCCCCTACCCAGGTTCTGACCAAAAATGGGCGAATGTTTTAAGCTTACATTTTTGCTTTTCAAGTAAATATACAAAGAGAATGAAGAGCACATCATTGTGACCAGAGGAAACACAGACATGAACTTTCCAGCAAATTTCAATTCAGTTTAAATAGAAACTGCCAAATATTCAATCTGAAAGTAATTCAGATTTTAACCTTTTCTTTCAATCTGTTTGAGGTATTGAACATTTTAGGTTTCAATATGAAGTCAAGTACTTTTAAACTATTTGGTTCCATTAACATAATAGAGCCAGTTTAGAAATGGAATGGTTATGATTTAAAATATATATTTGCCTAAGGCCAGACCATTTCTAAACTGCTTGTCACACAGTCACATACTTGTATTTATTTATAAGACCACTGCTTCCTAGATCAGCAGTCAAAAGGCTTTAGGCTAAATAATATTTTAAAATCATTAACTAGTCCAATATAGTCCAAGTACAGTATATAACAGCACTTAAGCACCTCATTACAAAAGGTCTGCACATACAATACTTGTTTATATATGCTCAGTATATGTCCCCAGCCCCCCCAGAAATAAATGATTCCCCCAGCCCCCCTGCATTAAAATGATGCCCCAGCCATAAATGATGCCCCCAGCCCCCCCTACAATAAAATTATGCCCCCAGCACCCTTGCAATAAAATAATGCCCTCAGCACCCCAGCAGTGAAATAATGCCCTGAGCCCCCTGTAATAAATGATACCCCCAGCCCCCCTGCAATAAAATAATGCTCCAGTCCCCTGCAATAAATTATGCCCCCCTGCAATTAAATGATTCCCACAGTCCCCTGCAATAAAATGATGCCCCCAGCCATAAATGATGCCCCCAGCCATAAATGATGCCCCCAGCCTCCTGCAATAAAATGATGCCCCCAGCCATAAATGATGGCCCCAGCCCCTTGCAATAAATGATTCCCCCAGCCACCTGCAATAAAATGATGCCCCCATTCCCCCTGCAATAAATCATGCCCCCATCCCCCCTGTAATAAATAATGCCCCAGCCCCCTGTATTAAATGATGAATCCAGCCCCCCCTGCAACAAAATGATGACCCCAGCCATTAATGATGCCCCAGCCCCCTACAATAAATGACTCCCCCAGCCGCCCTCCAATAAAATGATACCCCAGCCATAAATGATGACCTCAGCCCCCAGAAATAAATGATTTCCCCATCCCCCCTGCATTAAAATAATGCCCCAAGCCATAAATGATGACCCCCAGCCCCCCTGCATTAAAAATGATGCCCCCATCACCCCTGCAATAAAATGATACCCCAGGCCCCCTGCAATAAAATGATGCCCTGAGCCCCCCTGCAATAAATGATGTCCCAGCCCCACTGCAATAAAATGATGCTCAAAGCAATAAAATGATGCCCCAGCCACCCTGCAATAAAATGATGCCCCCAGCCCCGCTTCAATAAGATGATGCCCCCAGCACCCCTGCAATAAAATGATGCTTCCAGCAATAAAATGTTGCCCCCAACCCCCCTGCAATAAAATGATGCCCTGAGCCCCCCTGCAATAAATGATGCCCCCAGCCCCACTGCAATAAATTAAGGCACAGGCAATAAAATGAAGCTCCCAGCCCCCTGCAATAAAATGATGCCCCCAGCCCCGCTACAATAAAATTATGCCCCCAGCCCCCTGCAATAAAATGATGGTCCCAGCAATAAAATGAGCCCCCAGCCCCCCTGCAATAAATGTATGCCCCCCAGACCCTCTGAATCTCTTATTGGCAACATTTTTAGGATTTTAAATACATACTATAATGCATCTAGCTGAACTAGGGATCACACAGCATGTGCTTAGCCGACCTGAGCATCTCTCCACTGACTCCAGCCAGAGTCAACATGGCTGCCCCCCCCCCCTCATGGGCCCCCGTCCACCCTCGTGGGCTCCCCGTAACCCCCCAATTTTTTTTTAAGACAAATAAAAAAACTTGTCTACAGTTGTGCCCCCTGTAGTTCCACCTCTGCTCTGACGGTCTGACCTACCTTGTTCACTGCTCTCTCTCTGAATTAGTAACCAGATAGTGTGCAAGCTCACGCTGTACTTCAGTCCAGACAGTAGTCCCATTGTTGAGACCCTCTCTCCCACATGTCAGTCACTGTTGTCACAGACTTTGCGCACATATACAGCCGCACCTCTCATCACTGTGTGTTAAGTTGACCCCCACATGATGTTACTGGTGGTCGGGGGTAAGGTAACCGGCGGCCCACCAGGTAAATGCCCGGTATGCCCTATGGCCAGTCCGGGCCTGTAGACTGTCCCTTTAAAAAGATAGATAATCCTTTTTTTTAACCATTTCCCAGTTTCGCATAACCAATGGTTTTTACCTCTGTGATTACCTTGTATCTAAGCCTCTGCATAAGGCTCACTTATCACAGTTCTTTTGACAGACTTCAAAATAAGCCAGTCAGTGCTGACTCAATAACTACACGGGAGTGAGCACAATGTTTTCTCTATGACACATATGAACTAGCGCCATCTAACTGTGAAAAACTGTCAAAATGCACTGAGATAAGAGGCTGTCTTTTGATGGTTTAGAAATCAGTTTGAGCCTACATAAGTTTAGTTTTGAACAAAGAATACCAAGAGAAAAATGCAAATTTGATGATAAAAGTAAAATGGAAAGTTGTTTAAAATTGCATACCCTATCTGAATCATTAGGGTTTAATTTATACTGATTCTCCCTTTAAATGAAAGCGAAACATCTGCATTCATACACATTAGACAAATATGATTAATGATAAAATAGCTGCTATGTTTTACTTTTGCAATGTGCGAGTATATTTGTTCCATGTAGGTATGTAAAACCCTCTAGAAATACACACCTAGATTACAAGTTGCGCGCTGAATGCAACGCACTTGCAATATGTTTTTTGTTCTGCTCCCTCAAGCGTCTTTAGCCCCGCTAGCCTCACCAGTCCTTATGTTATTAAATACTTTTTAATAAAATAATGACTGGTGAGATTAGCAAGCTAAAGATGCAGGAGGGAGCCGGAAAAAAAACATATTGCAAGTGCGCTGCAGTCAGCGTGTGACTGTAATCTAGGTGGACTATGTATTAAAAGCCTCAGGTCTTATTTCATTTTCAGTGAAACCAATTTTCCTTTATATTACATGGTGTAATTTAGGCAGCTAAACCAATCCGAACCACATTGACTAATGATTTATGATTGCCACCTCTGTCATGTTTTCCTGGATAGCTATGAGTTACACATGCTGCAAGGTGGAACAAGGATAGCCGGTGTTCTATCAGAATAGCAAACATATCTTGGAATGAAAGTATTTAAAAGGAAGCCAAATAAAGACTCATAGGGCCTGTATTGTGAGTCATAGCATCTTCCCGACCCATTTGTCAAATACTGATTATGACATTTTCAGTTGAATGATAATTATACACAATGTTAAGCCCTAGAATCACCACCAAATTTATTAACAGTTTAATGGATGTTAATACTATCTGTTGTCCACTGCTTTGATTGCGTGGATTTTGTGATTTGAAAAAATTAGTGAAAAACGCGACCACTCGCAACGTGTTAACTTGTGTTCGGGTTTACACACTCGCTGACATTAACTTCATGAGTTTTCATTAATTCTCTGTGTTTTTTGTACATGGGCACCAATCAGCTAAATTGTGGGCATCCATTTGGCACATCAAAAATATGTAATTATTATTCTGTTTATGATTACTTTAATATTAAATTGTAATTATATATTACTAGGTGATAAGGCCTGCCCAGAGGGCAGTCTATGTTAAAAAAACTATAACCCCCCAATCTAAAGTTACAAATAAAAATTGTAGGAATAGTAGTAAATTCCACTATCAAAGGCTCTTTGTGGTTTAATATATATTCAGGTCACTTTAAAGGGAATTTGTTGAAACAACTGCTCAGGTAGTCTTCAAAGTCCATTATCTTTATCTATTTTATTGTTAAAGAGTAGTCCTTATGATAATTAAGGATCCATTAAAATGTATATCAAACTAAAGTTTGTCATGTAACCAAAGTTATTAAAAGGCTTAGGAAATGTATTTAAAGGGACAGTTCACACCAAACTTTTTCTTATTTAAAAAGATAGATAATCCCTTTATTACACATTCCCCATTTTTTGCATAACCATCACAGTTATATTAATATATTTCTTACCTCTGTGATTACCTTGTATCTTAGCCTTTGCAGACAGCCTCTTTATCTAAGTGCCTTTGACAGACATTCAGTGTAGTCAATCAGTGAAGAATCCTAAATAACTTCACGGGGAGTGAGCACAATGTTATCTATATGACACATGTGAACTAGGCACAGTCTAAACTGTGAAAAAACTTTCAAAATGCTCTGAGCTAGGAGGGCGGTTTTCAACTGTTTAGAAATCAGTTTAAGGCTAGCTAGGTTTACCTTTCAAAATACCACCAAGGGGAACAAAGCAAATTTGATGATAAAAGTAAATTGAAAGCTGTTTAAAATTGCATACCTATCTGAATCATGAAAGTTTAGTTTTGTCTTTACTGTCCCTTTAATATGCCTTGTAATTGTTTTGAATAAGCTTTATTTTGTATGCTTACATATTTTTTGATTAAAGAATTATCAAGACCTCTCTGGCAATACTATCATAGTATGCAGGACTGCTTATTTGGGTTTGTAACCTTGAGGTTTGAATTACTGTAATGTACTTGTCCTTGTTATCATAAAAAAGAAACAAATAAACACAAGGGCCAGTTCAGAGGGCAGTCTATGTTTAAAAACTACAACCCCCCCAAGCTAAAGTTAAAAAAAAATCTAAAATACAGAACAAAATAAAAAGGTGTCTAAAAAATAAAAAGGGCTTTACGTAGGGCATTGCCATAAGTTAAACAACTTAAAAGGGCATTCTGCTTTTTTGCTGCCCTTAAAAGGGCATTCAGTAGTGATGTCGCGAATAGTTCGCTGGCGAATAGTTCCCGGCGAACATAGCTTGTTCGCGTTTGCCGCGGCGGGCAAAAATATGCGATGTGTTCGATCCGCCGCCTATTCGTCCACCATTGAGTAAAACTTTGACCCTGTACCTCACAGTCAGCAGACACATTCCAGCCAATCAGCAGCAGACCTCCCTCCCAGACCCTCCTACCTCCTGGACAGCATCCATTTTAGATTCATTCGGAAGCTGCATTCTTAGTGAGAGGAGGGACATTGTAGCTGCTGCTGATTTAATAGGGAATAGATAGCTAGGCTAGTGTATTCAGTGTCCACTACAGTCCTGAAGGACTCATCTTGATCTCTGCTGTAAGGGACAGGCACCCCAAAAAGCTCTTTTTAGGGCCTAGAACATCAGTCTGCTTTTTTTTTATGTGTAATCTAATTGCAGTTGCCTGCCTGCCAGCGTGTGTGTCAGGCTGACAGCATATACTGTGCCCACTTGCCCAGTGCCACCACTCAATCTGATGTAACAGTAGTGTACATTTTAAAAAAACAACACTTTTTTGACTGTGATTAAATAATAGCAGTCAGTTTCCTTCACACGTGTGCATTTCAGTGCCTGCCAGGGCACAGTGTCACCCCAGTGCAACTCATATCTGGTGTAACAGTAGTGTACAGTTAAAAAAAAAAAAACACTTTTTTTGAGTGTGTTAAATAATAGCAGTCAGTTTCCTTCACACGTGTGCGTTTCAGTGCCTGCCAGGGCACAGTGTCACCCCAGTGCAACTCATATCTGGTGTAACAGTAGTGTACATTTAAAAAAAACAACCCTTTTTTGACTGTGTTAAATAATAGCAGTCAGTTTCCTTCACACGTGTGCGTTTTCAGTGCCTGCCAGGGCACAGTGTCACCCCCGTGCAACTCATATCTGGTGTAACAGTAGTGTACATTTAAAAAAACAACAACACTTTTTTGACTGTGTTTAAATAATAGCAGTCAGTTTCCTTCACACGTGTGCGTTTCAGTGCCTGCCAGGGCACACTGGTCACCCCCTGTGCAACTCATATCTGGTGTACCGAGTAATGTACTTGTCCTAGTTATCATAAAAAAGAAACAAATAAACACAAGGGCCAGTTCAGAGGGCAGCACCCCAAAAAAGCCTTTTTAGGGCTAGAACATCAGTCTGCTTTTTTTTTTTCCCTGTGTAATCTAAATTACAGTTGCCTGCCTGCCAGCGTGTGTGTCAGGCTAACAGCGTATACTGTGCCCACTTGCCCAGTGCTACCACTCATAACTGGTGTAACAGTAGTGTACATTTAAAAAATACAACACTTTTTTTACTGTGTTAAATAATAGCAGTCAGTTTCCTTCACAAGTGGTGCGTATTCAGTGCCTGCCAGGGCACAGTGTCACCCCAGTGCAACTCATATCTGGTGTAAACAGTAGTGTACATTTATAAAAAACAACACTTTTTTGACTGTGTTAAATAATAGCAGTCAGTTTCCTTCACACCGTGTGCATTTCAGTGCCTGCCAGGGCACAGTGTCACCCCAGTGCAACTCATATCTGGTGTAACAGTAGTGTACATTTAAAAAAAACAACACTTTTTTCACTGTGTTAAATAATAGCAGTCAGTTTCCTTCACACGGTGTGCGTTTCAGTGCCTGCCAGGGCACGAGTGTCACCCCAGTGCAACTCATATCTGGTGTAACAGTAGTGTACATTTAAAAAAACAACACTTTTTTGACTGTGTTAAATAATAGCAGTCAGTTTCCTTCACACGTGTGCGTTTCAGTGCCTGCTAGGGCACAGTGTCACCCCAGTGCAAACTCTATATCTGGGTGTAACAGTAGTGTAAATTTAAAAAAAAAAACACTTTTTTGACCTGTGTTAAATAATAGCAGTTAGTTTCCTTCACACGTGTGCGTTTCAGTGCCTGCCAGGGCACAGTGTCACCCCTGTGCAACTCATATCTGGTGTAACAGTAATGTACTTGTCCTTGTTATCAAAAAAAAGAAACAAAATAAACACAAGGGCCAGTTCAGAGGGCAGTCTATGTTTTAAAAACTACAACCCCCCAAGCTAAAGTAAAAAAAAAACAACTAAAATTACAGAACAAAATAAAAAGGTGTCCAAAATAAAAAATGTAAACCTAAACTAATACCCCTATAAAAATAAAAAATCCCCCCCAAAATAAAAACACCCCCTAATCTAATCCTAAACTACCAATAGTCCTTAAAAAAGGGTTTTATGTAGGGCATTGCCATAAGTTAAACAACTTAAAAAGGGCATTCTGCTTTTTTGCTGCCCTTAAAAGGGCATTCAGTAGTGATGTCGCGAATAGTTTCGCTGGCGAATTAGTTCCCGTGCGAACATAGCTTGTTCGCGTTTGCCGCGGCGGGCAAACATATGCGATGTCGATCCGCCGCCTATTCGTCTCACATTGAGTAAAACTTTGACCCTGTACCTCACAGTCAGCAGACACATTCCAGCCAATCAGCAGCAGACCTCCCTCCCAGACCCTCCTACCTCCTGGACAGCATCCATTTTAGATTCCATTCGGAAGCTGCATTCTTAGTGAGAGGAGGACATTGTAGCTGCTGCTGATTTAATAGGGAAATAGATAGCTAGGGCTAGTGTTATTCAGTGTCCACTACAGTCCTGAAGGACTCATCTGATCTCTGCTGTAAGGACAGCACCCCAAAAAAGCTCTTTTAGGGGCTAGAGAACATCAGTCTGCTTTTTTTTTATGTGTAATCTAATTGCAGTTGCCTGCCTGCCAGCGTGTGTGTCAGGCTGGACAGCATAATACTGTGCCCACACTTGGCCCAGTGCCACCACTCAAATCTGGATGTAACAGTAGTGTACATTTTAATAAAACAACACTTTTTTTGACTGTGTTAAATAATAGCAGTCAGTTTCCTTCACACGTGTGCATTTGCAGTGCCTGCCAGGGCACAGGTGTCACCCCAGTGCAACTCATATCTGGTGTAACTGTAGTGTACATTTAAAAAAAAAAAAAACACTTTTTGACTGTGTTAAATATTAGCAGTCAGTTTCCTTCACACGTGTGCGTTTCAGTGCCTGCCAGGGCACAGTGCACCCCAGTGCAACTCATATCTGGTGTAACAGTAGTGTACATTTAAAAAAAAACAACCCTTTTTTGACTGTGTTAAATAATAGCAGTCAGTTTCCTTCACACGTGTGCGTTTCAGTGCCTGCCAGGGCACAGTGTCACCCCCGTGGCAACTCATATCTGGTGTAACAGTAGTGTACATTTAAAAAACAACAACACTTTTTTGACTGTGTTAAATAATAGCAGTCAGTTTCCTTCACACGTGTGCGTTTCAGTGCCTGCCAGGGCACACTGTCACCCCCTGGTGCAACTCATATCTGGTGTAACAGTAATGTACTTGTCCTTTGTTATCATAAAAAAGAAACAAATAAACACAAGGGCCAGTTCAGAGGGCAGCACCCCATAAAGCCCTTTTTAGGGCTAGAACATCAGTCTGCTTTTTTTTTTTTCCCTGTGTAATCTAATTACAGTTGCTGCCTGCCAGCGTGTGTGTCAGGCTAACAGCGTATACTGTGCCCACCTTGCCGCAGTGCTACCACTCATATCTGGTGTAACAGTAGTGACATTTAAAAAATACAACACTTTTTTTTACTGTGTTAAATAATAGCAGTCAGTTTCCTTCACAAGTGGCGTTTCAGTGCCTCAGGGCACAGTGTCACCCCAGTGCAACTCATATCTGGTGTAACAGTAGTGTACATTTATAAAAAAACAAACACTTTTTTGACTGTGTTAAATAATAGCAGTCAGTTTCCTTCACGACGAGTGCATTTCAGTGCCGTGCCAGGGCACAGGTGTCACCCCAGTGCAACTCATATCTGGTGTAACAGTAGTGTACATTTAAAAAAAACAACACTTTTTTTCACTGTGTTAAATAATAGCAGTCAGTTTTCCTTCACACGTGTGCGTTTCAGTGCCTGCCAGGGCACAGTGTCACCCCAGTGCAACTCATATCTGGTGTAACAGTAGTGTACATTTAAAAAAACAACACTTTTGACTGTGTTAAATAATAGCAGTCAGTTTCCTTCACACGTGTGCGTTTCAGTGCCTGCTAGGGCACAGTGGATCACCCCAGTGCAACTCATATCTGGTGGTAACAGTAGTGTAAATTTAAAAAAAAAAAACACTTTTTTGACTGTGTTAAATAATAGCATATTAGTTTCCTTCACACGTGTGCGTTTCAGTGCCTGCGCAGGGGCACAGTGTCACCCCTGTGCAACTCATATCTGGTGTAACAGTAATGTACTTGTCCTTGTTATCAAAAAAAAAGAAACAAATAAACACAAGGGCCAGTTCAGAGGGCAGTCTATGTTTAAAAACTACAACCCCCCAAGCTAAAGTAAAAAAAAAAACAACTAAAATTACAGAACAACAAAAAAAGGTGTCCAAAATAAAAAATGTAAACCTAATACTAATACCCCTATAAAATAAAAAATCCCCCCCAAAATAAAAACACCCCCTAATCTAATCCAAACTACCAATAGTCTTAAAAAAGGGTTTTATGTAGGGCATTGCCATAAGTTAAACAACTTAAAAGGGCATTCTGCTTTTTTGCTGCCCTTTAAAGGGCATTCAGAAGTGATGTCGCGAAATAGTTTCGCCGGCGAATAGTTTCCCGGCGAACATAGCTTGTTCACCTGTTCGCCGCGGCGGGCGAATATATGCGATGTCGATTCGCCCCCTATTCGTCGTCATTGAGGTAAAACTTTGACCCTGTACCTCACAGTCAGCAGACATATTCCAGCCAATCGGCAGCAGAGACCCTCCCTCCCAGACCCTCCTACCTCCTTTACAGCAATCCATTTTAGATTAATTTGGAAGCTGCATTCTTAGTGAGAGAAGGGGACAGTGTAGCTGATGCTGATTTAATAGGGAAATCGATAGCTGGGCTAGTGTATTCAGTGTCCACTACAGTCCTGAAGGACTCATCTGATCTCTGCTGTAATTGTAATTGTAATTGCAGTTGCCTGCCTGCCAGCGTGTGTGTCAGGCTAACAGCGTATACTGTGCCACTTGCCCCAGTGCTACCACTCATATCTGGTGTAAACAGTAGTGTACATTTTAAAAAAAAAAACAACACTTTTTTGGACTGTGTTAAATAATAGCAGTCAGTTTCCTTCACACGTGTGCCGTTTCAGTGCCTGCCAGGGCACAGGTGTCACCACCAGGTGCAACTCATATATGGTGTAACAGTAATGTACTTGTCCTTGTTATCATAAAAAAGAAACAACTAAACACAAGGGCCAGTTCAGAGGCAGTCTATTTTAAAAACTACAACCCCCCAAGCTAAAGTTAAAAAAAATAAAAAAAATTACAGAACAAAATAAAAAGGGTGTCCAAAATAAAAAAATGTAAACCTAAACTAATACCCCTATAAAAATAAAAAATCCACCCCAAAATAAAAACACTTGCTAATCTAATGCTAAACTACCAATAGTCCTTAAAAAGGGTTTTATGTAGGGCATTGCCATAAGTTAAACAACTTAAAAGGGCATTCTGCTTTTTTGCTGCCCTTAAAAGGGCATTCAATAGTGATGTCGTGAATAGTTCGCCGGCGAATAGTTCCCGACGAGCATAGCTTGTTCGCAGTTCGCCGCAGCGGGCGAACATATGCGATGTTCGATCCGCCCCCTATTCGTCATCATTGAGTAAAACTTTGACCCTGTACCTCACAATCAGCAGACATATTCCAGCCAATCAGCAGCAGACCCTCCCTTACAGACCCTCCTACATCCTGGACAGCATCATTTTAGATTCATTTGGAAGCTGCATTCTTAGTGAGAGAAGGGACAGTGTAGCTGATGCTGATTTAATAGGGAAATCGATAGCTGGGCTAGTGTATTTAGTGTCCACTACAGTTCTGAAGGACTCATCTGATCTCTGCTGTAAGGACAGCACCCCCAAAAAGTCCTTTTTAGGGCTAGAAACATCAGTCTGTCTTTTTTTTTTTTTTTCCTGTGTAATCTAATTGCAGTTGCCTGCCTGCCAGCGTGTGTGTCAGGCTAACAGCGTATACTGTGCCCACTTGCCCAGTGCTACCACTCATATCTGGTGTAACAGTAGTGTAGATTTTAAAAAAAACAACACTTTTTTGACTGTGTTAAATAATAGCAGTCAGTTTTCCCTTCACACGTGTGCGTTTCAGTGCCTGCCAGGGCACAGTGTCACCCCAGTGCAACTCATATCTGGTGTAACAGTAGTGTACATTTAAAAAAAAAAAACACTTTTTTGACTGTGTTAAATAATAGCAGTCAGTTTCCTTCACACGTGTGCATTTCAGTGCCTGCCAGGGCACAGTGTCACCCCAACGCAACTCATATCTGGTGTAACTGTAGTGTACATTTAAAAAAAACAACACTTTTTTGACTGTGTTAAATAATAGCAGCCAGTTTCCTTCACACGTGTGCATTTCAGTGCCTGCCAGGGCACAGTGTCACCCCAGTGCAACTCATATCTGGTGTAACAGTAGTGTACATTTAAAAAAACAACACTTTTTGACTGTGTTAAATAATAGCAATCAGTTTCCTTCACACGTGTGCATTTCAGTGCCTGCCAGGGGCACAGTGTCACCCCAGTGCAACTCATATCTAGTGTAAAAGCAGTGTACATTTAAAATAAACAACACTTTTTTGACTGTGTTAAATAATAGCAGTCAGTTTCCTTCACACGTGTGCGTTTCAGTGCCTGCCAGGGCACACTGTCACCCCTGTGCAACATTATATCTGGTGTAACAGTAATGTACTTGTCCTTGTTATCATAAAAAAAAAAACAAATAAACACAAGGGCCAGTTCAGAGGGCAGTCTATGTTTAAAAACTACAACCCCCCAAGCTAAAGTTAAAAAAAAAAAAAACTAAAATTACAGAACAAAATAAAAAGGTGTCCAAAATAAAAAATGTAAACCTAAACTAATACCCCTATAAAAATAAAAAATCCCCCCCAAAATAAAAACACCCCCCCTAATCTAATGCTGAACTACCAATAGTCCTTAAAAAGGGTTTTATGTAGGCAATTGCCATAAGTTAAACAACTTAAAAGGGCATTTTGCTTTTTTGCTGCCCTTAAAAGGGCATTCAGTAGTGATGTCGCGAATAGTTCGCCGGCTAATAGTTCCCGGCGAACATAGCTGTTCGCGTTCGCCGCGGCGGGCGAACATATGCGATGTTCGTTCCGCACCCTATTCGTCATCATTGAGTAAAACTTTGACCCTGTACCTCACAGTCAGCAGACATATTCCAGCCAATCAGCAGCAGACCCCTCCCTCCCAGACCCTCCTACCTCCTGGACAGCATCCATTTTAGATTCATTTGGAAGCGCATCTTAGTGAGAGAAGGGACAGTGTAGCTGATGCTGATTTAATAGGGAAATCGATAGCTGGGCTACTGTATTCAGTGTCCACTACAGTCCTGAAGGACTCATCTGATCTCTGCTGTAAGGACAGCACCCCAAAAAGTCCTTTTTAGGGCTAGAACATCAGTCTGCTTTTTTTTTTTTTTTTTCCTGTGTAATCTAATTGCAGTTGCCTGCCTGCGTATACTGTGCCCACTTGCCCAGTGCTACCACTCATATCTGGTGTAACAGTAGTGTACATTTAAAAAAAAAAAAAACACTTTTTTGACTGTGTTAAATAATAGCAGTCAGTTTCCTTCACACGGTGCGTTTCAGTGCCTGCCAGGGCACAGTGTCACCCCAGTGCAACTCATATCTGGTGTAACAGTAGTGTACATTTAAAAAAAACAACACTTTTTTGACTGTGTTAAATAATAGCAGTCAGTTTCCTTCACACGTGTGCATTTCAGTGCCTGCCAAGGCACAGTGTCACCCCAGTGCAACTCATATCTGGTGTAACAGTAGTGTACATTTAAAAAAAACAACACTTTTTTGACTGTGTTAAATAATAGCAGTCAGTTTCCTTCACACGTGTGCGTTTCAGTGCCTGCCAGGGCACAGTGTCACCCCAGTGCAACTCATATCTGGTGTAACAGTAGTGTACATTTAAAAAAAAAAACACTTTTTTGACTGTGTTAAATAATAGCAGTCAGTTTCCTTCACACGTGTGCGTTTCAGTGCCTGCCAGGGCACAGTGTCACCCCAGTGCAACTCATATCTGGTGTAACAGTAGTGTACATTTAAAAAAAAAAAAACTTTTTTGACTGTGTTTAAATAATAGCAGTCAGTTTCCTTCACACGTGTGCGTTTCAGTGCCTGCCAGGGCACAGTGTCACCTCAGTGCAACTCATATCTGGCGTAACAGTAGTGTACATTTAAAAAAAACAAACACTTTTTTGACTGTGTTAAATAATAGCAGTCAGTTTCCTTCACACGTGTGCGTTTCAGTGCCTGCCAGGGCACAGTGTCACCCCAGTGCAACTCATATCTGGTGTAACAGTAGTGTACATTTAAAAAAAAAAAACACTTTTTTGACTGTGTTAAATAATAGCAGTCAGTTTCCTTCACACGTGTGCATTTCAGTGCCTGCCAGGGCACAGTGTCACCCCAGTGCAACTCATATCTGGTGTAACAGTAGTGTACATTTAAAAAAAAAAACAATTTTTTCACTGTGTTAAATAATAGCAGTCAGTTTCCTTCACACGTGTGCGTTTCAGTGCCTGCCAGGGGCACAGTGTCACCCCAGTGAAACTCATATCTGGTGTAACAGTAGTGTACATTTAAAAAAAACAACACTCTTTTGACTGTATTAAATAATAGCAGTCAGATTCCTTCACACGTGTGCGTTTCAGTGCCTGCCAGGCACAGTGTCACCCCAGTGAAACTCATATCTGGTGTAACAGTAGTGTACATTTAAAAAAAACAACACTCTTTTGACTGTGTTAAATAATAGCAGTCAGATTCCTTCACACGTGTGCGTTTCAGTGCCTGCCAGGGCACAGTGTCACCCCAGTGCAACTCATATCTGGTGTAACAGTAGTGTACATTAAAAAAACAACACTTTTTTGACTGTGTTAAATAATAGCAGTCAGTTTCCTTCACACGTGTGCGTTTCAGTGCCTGCCAGGGCACAGTGTCACCCTAGTGAAACTCATATCTGGTGTAACAGTAGTGTACATTTAAAAAAAACAACACTCTTTTGACTGTATTAAATAATAGCAGTCAGATTCCTTCACACGTGTGCGTTTCAGTGCCTGCCAGGGGCACAGTGTCACCCCAGTGAAACTCATATCTGGTGTAACAGTAGTGTACATTTAAAAAAAACAACACTCTTTTGACTGTGTTAAATAATAGCAGTTCAGATTCCTTCACACGTGTGCGTTTCAGTGCCTGCCAGGGCACAGTGTCACCCCAGTGCAACTCATATCTGGTGTAACAGTAGTGTACATTTAAAAAAACAACACTTTTTTGACTGTGTTAAATAATAGCAGTCAGTTTCCTTCACACGTGTGCGTTTCAGTGCCTGCCAGGGCACAGTGTCACCCCAGTGCAAACTCATATCTGGTGTAACAGTAGTGTACATTTAAAAAAAACAACACTTTTTTGACTGTGTTAAATAATAGCAGTCAGTTTCCTTCAAACGTGTGCGTTTCAGTGCCTGCCAGGGCACAATGACCACCCCAGTGCAACTCATATCTGGTGTAACAGTAGTGTACATTTAAAAAAAACAACACTTTTTTCACTGTGTTAAATAATAGCAGTCAGTTTTCCTTCACACGTGTGCGTTTCAGTGCCTGCCAGGGCACAGTGTCACCTCAGGTGCAACTCATATCTGGCGTAACAGTAGTGTACATTTAAAAAAAACAAAACTTTTTTGACTGTGTTAAATAATAGCAGTCAGTTTCCTTCACACGTGTGCGTTTCAGTGCCTGCCAGGGCACAGTGTCACCCCAGTGCAACTCATATCTGGCGTAACAGTAGTGTACATTTAAAAAAAAACAAACACTTTTTTGACTGTGTTAAATAATAGCAGTCAGTTTCCTTCACACGTGTGCGTTTCAGTGCCTGCCAGGGCACAGTGTCACCCCAGTGCAACTCATATCTGGTGTAACAGTAGTGTACATTTAAAAAACAAAAACAATTTTTTCACTGTGTTAAATAATAGCAGTCAGTTTCCTTCACACGTGTGCGTTTCAGTGCCTGCCAGGGCACAGTGTCACCCCAGTGCAACTCATATCTGGTGTAACAGTAGTGTACATTTAAAAAAAAAAAACACTTTTTTCACTGTGTTAAATAATAGCAGTCAGTTTCCTTCACACGTGTGGCGTTTCAGTGCCTGCCAGGGCACAGTGTCACCTCAGTGCAACTCATATCTGGCGTAACAGTAGTGTACATTTAAAAAAAAAAAAACACTTTTTTGACTGTGTTAAATAATAGCAGTCAGTTTCCTTCACACGTGTGCGTTTCAGTGCCTGTCAGGGCACAGTGTCACCCCAGTGCCACTCATATCTGGCGTAACAGTAGTGTACATTTCAAAAAAACAACACTTTTTTGACTGTGTTAAATAATAGCAGTCAGTTTCCTTCACACGTGCGTGTTTCAGTGCCTGCCAGGGCACAGTGTCACCCCAGTGCAACTCATATCTGGTGTAACAGTAGTGTACATTTAAAAAAACAACACTTTTTGACTGTGTTAAATAATAGCAGTCAGTTTCCTTCACACGTGTGCGTTTCAGTGCCTGCAAGGGCACAGTGTCACCCCAGTGCAACTCATATCTGGTGTAACAGTAGTGTGCATTTAAAAAAAAACAACTCTCTTTTGACTGTGTTAAATAATAGCAGTCAGATTCCTTCACACGGTGTGCGTTTCAGTGCCTGCCAGGGCACAGTGTCACCCCAGTGAAACTCATATCTGGTGTAACAGTAGTGTACATTTAAAAAAAAACAACACTCTTTTGACTGTGTTAAATAATAGCAGTCAGATTCCTTCACACGTGTGCGTTTCAGTGCCTGCCAGGGCACAGTGGTCACCCCAGTGCAACTCATATCTGTGTAACAGTAGTGTACATTTAAAAAAACAACACTTTTTTTGACTGTGTTAAATAATAGCAGTCAGTTTCCTTCACACGTGTGCGTTTCAGTGCCTGCCAGGGCACAGTGTCACCCCAGTGCAACTCATATCTGGTGTAACAGTAGTGTACATTTAAAAAAAACAACACTTTTTTGACTATGTTAAATAATAGCAGTAAGTTTCCTTCACATGTGTGCGTTTCAGTGCCTGCCAGGGCATAGTGTCACCCCAGTGCAACTCATATCTGGTGTAACAGTAGTGTACATTTTTAAAAAAAAATACAATTTTGACTGTAATAGATTGAATAGCAGTTAGTTGTCTGCAAGCTTGTGTGTCAGGCCTACAGCGTCTACTCTGCCAACTTCTGCCAGTGCACAGTACCACTCATATCTGTTGTCACAGTAGCTTACATGCATAGTACCACTAATCGAAAAAAAAATGACAGGTAGAGGCAGGCCACCCCGCAGGGGCCGTCGTGTTTGTGGTGATGTGATTCCCTTTGGCCCTAGAATAATGCCCAAAGTTCAGAGGCCACGTACCCCGAACTCGAACAGTTCTGAGGACATAGTTGACTGGCTAACACAGGACATCCAATCTTCTGCACGCTTCCGCTCGGAATCTTGACGCACCATCCTCCTCCAGCTTCGCTTCGGGCACCTCTCAAGTTACCACTCACTCTGCCTGCCACCACCACCAAAACTAGCACCACAATTGCTTCACTTGATCTGTCAAAGGAGTTATTTACACATCAGTTGGAAGAAATGAGTGATAGTGATGCGCAACCATTATTGCCAGAGGATGTAGATAACAGGGATATGTCTCAGTCAGGCAGTATTACACACATGGACGTACGGTGTGATGATGATGATGTTGTACCCACTGCTGCTTCCTTTGCTGAGTTGTCAGATACAAGTGAAGCTGTTGAGATGAGAATGCGTCTGTGGATGTCATGTGGGTGCTTGCTAGAAGAGAAGAAGAAGAGGGGGGAAAGTTCAGATGAGGAGACAGAAAGGAGGAGGAGATGAGTTGGAAGCAGGGAGAGGTCGTCGCAAGGAGCTAGTGGCACAGTCAGACAGCATGCATCGGCACCCAGGGTCAGCCAGACAGACGCCAATCAAACGCATGCTGTTGCCACCAACCAGAATGCCGTCATTGCAGAGCTCAGCAGTGTGGCATTTTTTTTGTGTGTCTGCCTCTGACAACAGCGATGCCATTTGCAACCTGTGCCAAAAGAAACTGAGTTGTGGAAAGTCCAACACCCACCTAGGTACAACTGCTTTGCGAAGGCACATGATCGCACATCACAAACACCTATGGGATCAACAGATAAGTACAAGCAGCACACAAACTCAAAGCCACCATCCTCCTCCTGGTCCAGCATCTATAGCCACGTCAACCACTGCTGTCCTCCTTGCCCCCTCTCAACCATCCGCCACTCTGTGTCTTGCCTTGAGCAGTTCCTGCTCATCTGCCCACAGTCAGGTGTCTGTCAAGGACATGTTTGAGCGTAAGAAGCCAATGTCACAAAGTCACCCCCCTTGCCCGGCATCTGACAGCTGGCTTGTCCTGAACTCTTAGCCCGCCAGCTTTTACCATACAAGCTGGTGGATTCTGAGGCATTCAAAAAATTTGTAGCTATTGAGACACCGCAGTGGAAGGTACCTGGACGAAATTTCTTTGCGCAAAAGGCAATCCCCAACCTGTACTCGATTGTGCAAAAGAAAGTAATGGCATGTCTGGCACACAGTGTTGGGGCAAGGGTCCATCTGACCACTGATACCTGGTCTGCAAAGCATGGTCAGGGCAGGTATATCACCTACACTGCGCATTGGGGTAAACCTGCTGACGGCTGCCAAGCATGGAATGCGTGGCTCTGCAGAGGAGTTGGTGACACCCGCCATGACTTGCAGGCAGGCCTTCTGCCACCTCCTCTACTCCTCCTACTCCATCCTCTTCCATAACCTCCTCGGCTGAGTCCTCTTCTGCTGCTGTGTCTTGCTCCACATCAACGGCACCCCCACCAGCTCCCCAGGTACTATTCCACATCCCGGATACGGCAGTGTCACGCCGTCTTGTGGTTGACTTGCCTGAAAGCAGAGAGTCACACCGGACCAGCACTCCTGTCCACCCTGAAACGCACAGGTGGATCAGTGGCTGACTCCGCACCAACTGGAGATCGGCAAAGTGGTTTGTGACAACGGAAGAAATTTGGTGGTGGCATTGAATTTGGGCAAGTTGACACATGTGCCGTGCATGGCACATGTGTGTAATCTGATCGTACAACGCTTTGTGCATACGTACCCAGGCTTACAGGACATCCTGAAGCAGGCCAGGAAGGTGTGTGGCCATTTCAGGCGTTCCTACACGGCCATGGCACACTTTTCAGATATCCAGCAGCGAAACAACATGCCAGTAAGGCGCTTGATTTGCGACAGCCCGACACATTGGAATTCAACACTCCTAATGTTCGACTGCCATCTCCAACAAGAAAAAGCCGTTAACGACTATTTGTATGACCGGGGTGCTAGGACAGCCTCTGCGGAGCTGGGAATTTTTTTGCCACGTTACTGGATGCTCATGCGCAATGCTTGTAGGCTCATGCGTCCTTTTGAGGAGGTGACAAGCCTAGTCAGTCGCACCGAAGGTACCATCAGCGACATCATACCATTTGTTTTCTTCCTGGAGCGTGCCCTGCGAAGAGTGCTGGATTAGGCCGTAGAAGAATGTGAAGAGGAAGAGGAAGAGTTGTGGTCACCATCACCACCAGAAACAGCTTTATCAGCATCGCTTTATCAGCATCGATTGTGAGGAAGTGGAGTCAGAGGAGGAATGTGGCTTTGAGGAGGAGGAGGAAGACCAACCACAAAAGGCATCCCAGGGTGCTCGTTGTCGCCTATCTGGTACCCGTGGTGTTGTACGTGGCTGGGGGGGAAGAAGATACCTTCAGTGAGATCACTGAGGACGAGGAATGGGACATGAGTAGCTCGGCATCCAACTTTGTGCAAATGGGGTCTTTCATACTGTCATGCCTGTTGAGGGACCCTCGTATAAAAAGGCTGAAGGATAACGACTTGTACTGGATGTCCACGCTACTAGACCCCCGGTATAAGCATAAGTGCCTGAAATGTTACAGAATTACCGAATTAAATCACCTAACATTCCTAAATTGTTTGGAATAACGTGCTTTAAAACATCAGGTATGATGTTGTATCGATCAGGTAGTGTAAGGCTTACGCCCGCTTCACAGTGACAGACCAAACTCCCCGTATAACGCACCACAAACAGTCCATTTGCACAACCGCAAACTCCCCATTTGCACAAGGTTGGATACCAAGCTAGCCATGTCCCGTTCCTTGTCCTCACTGATGTCATTGAAGGTCTCTTCCTCCACCCAGCCACGTACAACACCAAGGGTCCCCAAAAGGTGACAACAAGACCCCTGGGACACCTGCTGTGTTTGGTCTTCCACCTCCTCAAAGCCACCTTCCTCCTCTGACTCCTCTTCTTCAGACTCCTCTCTCTGTGTTGCCTCTCTCTGCGTTATTATAAGGTGTGTTAAGTAGTACTATTCCTATCAGTTTAATCCATGTTACATCCCCTATCAGGGGACGTGTATATGGCATCGAATTTAGGAACCAGGAGATGGAGAAAGATGCTTGGTCGGTCCTCCTACTTCAAATTTGGGGCACTGCGCGTGCAATCTAATGTGCCACCAGATAGGAGTGGTGTGTTAAGTAGTACTATTATTATCAGTTTAATCCCTGTTACGTCCCTATCAGGGGACGTGTATATGGCATCGATTTTAGGAACCGGGAGATGGAAAAAGATGCTTGGTCGGTCCCTCCTACTTCAAATTTGGGGCACTGCGCGTGCAATCTAATGTGCCACCAGATAGGAGTGGTGTGTTAAGTAGTTCTATTCTTATCAGTTTAATCCCTGTTACGTCCCCTATCAGGGGACGTGTATATGGCATTGATTTTAGGAACCGGGAGATGGAAAAAAGATGCTTGGTCGGGACCTCCTACTTCAAATTTGGGGCACTGCGCATGCAATCTAATGTGCCACCAGATAGGAGTGGTGTGTTAAGTAGTTCTATTCTTATCAGTTTAAACCCTGTTACGTCCCCTATCAGGGGACGTGTATATGGCATTGATTTTAGGAACCGGGAGATGGAAAAAGAGGCTTGGTCGGTCCTCCTACTTCAACTTTGGGGCACTGCGCATGCAATCTAATGTGCCACCAGATAGGAGTGGTGTGTTAAGTAGTTCTATTCTTATCAGTTTAATCCCTGTTACGTCCCCTATCAGGGGACGTGTATATGGCATTGATTTTAGGAACCGGGAGATGGAAAAAGATGCTTGGTCGGACCTCCTGCTTCAAATTTGGGGCACTGCGCATGCAATCTAATGTGCCACCAGATAGGAGTGGTGTGTTAAGTAGTTCTATTCTTATCAGTTTAAACCCTGTTACATCCCCTATCAGGGGACGTGTATATGGCATCGATTTTAGGAACCGGGAGAAGGAAAAAGAGGCTTGGTCAGTCCTCCTACTTCAAATTTGGGGCACTGCGCATGCAATCTAATGTGCCACTAGATAGGAGTGGTGTGTTAAATAGTTCTATTCTTATCAATTTAATTCCTGTTACGTCCCCTGTCAGGGGACGTGTATATGGCATCGATTTTAGGAGCCGGGAGATGGAAAAATGAGGCTTTGTCGGTCCTCCTACTTCAAATTTGGGGCACTGCGCCTGCAATCTAATGTGCCACCAGATAGGAGTGGTGTGTTAAGTACTTCTATTCTTATCAGTTTAATCCCTGTTACGTCCCCTATCAGGGGACGTGTATATGGCATCGATTTTAGGAACCGGGAGATGGAAAAAGATGCTTGGTCGGACCTCCTACTTCAAATTTGGGGCACTGCGCGTGCAATCTAATGTGCCATCAGATAGGAGTGGTGTGTTAAGTAGTACTATTCCTATCAGTTTAATCCTGTTATGTACCTTTTTTTGGTTTGGTTTTTGAAGCCACAGTGCAGCACTAGAGGCCAGAAAAATTAGGCATGTACACATGACTGAAAAATTAGGTATTGTTGCAGCCGCTGCTGTAGCAGCGGCCAGAAAAATTGATGTTTGTTTCCCAGGCAGAAAGTGCCCTAAAACATTGTAGCTTGAACCCTAGTTGGTGGCGGATAAGTCACGCAAGTCATCCGGCATTCAGAGATAAAATACAGCAGCGGGTGGGGCCATTTTTAGCCCAAGGCAGCTCATCTCATCAGGCCTTTTTTAGTCGAATGTATCGCCCACTGTCAGTCCCTTCGGGATCCATCCCTCATTCATCTTAATAAAGGTGAGGGTAATCTAGACTTTTTTGACCTAGGCGACTTCTCTTCTCAGTGACAATACCTCCTGCTGCACTGAAGGTCCTTTCTGACAGGACACTTGAAGCGGGGCAGGCCAGAACTTCTATCGCAAATTGGGATAGCTCAGGCCACAGGTCAAGCCTGTACACCCAGTAGTCAAGGGGTTCATCGCTCCTCAGAGTGTCGATATCTGCAGTTAAGGCGAGGTAGTCTGCTACCTGTCGGTCGAGTTGTTCTCTGAGGGTGGACCCCGAAGGGCTGTGGCGATGCGTAGGACTTAAAAAGCTCTGCATGTCCTCCATCAACAACACGTCTGTAAAGCGTCCTGTCCTTGCCGGCATGGTGGTGGGAGGAGGAGGATTACTTCCACCTCTTCCCTTGTTAGATTCCCGTTGTGCTGTGACATCACCCTTATATGCTGTGTAAAGCATACTTTTTAATTTATTTTGGAACTGCTGCATCCTTTCCGACTTGCGGTAATTCATTAACATTTCAGGCACTTTATGCTTATACTGGGGGGTCTAGTAGCATGGACACCCAGTACAAGTCGTTCTCCTTCAGCCTTTTTATACGAGGATCCCTCAACAGGCACGACAGCATGAAAGACCCCATTTGCACAAGGTTGGATGCCGAGCTACTCATGTCAAGTTCCTCATCCTCAGTGATCGAACTGAAGGTATCATCTTCCCCCCAGCCACGTACAACACCACGGGTACCAGATAGGTGACAACGAGCACCCTGGGATGCCTGTTGTGGTTGGTGCAAAAAGAATTAGGTGTGATGAATCAACACACCTGAAGTTGCACTAATCTCTATTGAAAACTGAAAAACTAAAAATAAACTGTATCAAAAGTACATATTGTTTGCTAGTGCAAAGATCAACTAAATCAATAATAATTAATAATAATATAAATTAGTAAACAATATCAATTCATAAAAACATAAAAAATATTCAAGTCCATATATGTGGCAGGTGTAAGCACAACGGAATCCGAATGCTCCTCTAAAACAGGTGAATCCACAGACCTTGATTGAAAGCAAGTAATCTAAAAAATAGAGGAGAGGAGCGCAGACTCAAATGTAGGGTATAAGAAAATTTAATAACATTCACAAAGACAAGTGGCAACTCACAAAGTGCAAAGTTAAAAAGGCATGTAGTGTATAAATAACACTTAGCAACTTATCCCCTCTTCAAGTGTGTTCAAACGAAGTTCCAGGAAAGGGCAGAAGTGTGTCCAAATTCGCTCCAGGAGGAGGCAGAGTGACAGCTGGATGCGTTCCCAAAAATGCCAGAAACCAGGCTGGCAACTAGTGCAAAGTCCGTTTTTGTAGTAACAAGGGAAATGAGATAATATATTGTCCAGCAAACATAAGTGATCCTAGGCTCCCAAATCCAAAAGTTCTTTGCTGCAGGCTGAGAACTGAGGACGGCCTCACTGGAGCAAACAACTGATGTGTAAGGGGCGGGGCTCTATGCGTTTCGTCCCAGTGACGTAGGGACTTTCTCAAGAGTGATTAGCTAGTATCGTACATACCCTCTTGTAGGCTGTGTATGTTAGCACTCCCACGTATTCCACCAATAGTGTAAGTGTTAGTTAATGATATGCACAATGCAAAGAATGGGGGATGTAAACAAACGCTTATAATAGCGTGTGTATAAATTACTGACATAAATTTAAAAAGCGCCATACATTAATACATCTATACAAGAAAATACAATGGTGATAATTTACAAATCCAATACAATTATAAACACAAAGCATATATATTAAAAGCCTAAATTGTTGATGATAATGTGAAATAATTTATATTTACACATCGTTCTAAAATGGAACCAATATTAATAAATCTATTAGAGATATATATATATATATATTAGAATTCCAACAGTTCATAAAAAATCCATGAAACACATATTAATGAAGATAATAATAAATGAGCATAAAAATACACTTAATACAATATATATATATATATATTGATAAATTTCTAAATATGATGGGTTAGAGAAATGCTTGCAAATCAATGTCGATATTTAACCCTTTAGGTTCCAAACAATTAAGGGTCTTTATCCAAAAAATCTCCCTTTTTCTAAGATTTAAAAGCCTGTTAGTGTCCCATACACTAGGTTTAACCCATTCAATGATTTTGACAGATAAATCAGATGGATTGCAATTATGAAACAGCTTAAAATGACGTGAAACACTGTGATTCTCAAAACCTGATTCTATATTTCTTATATGCTCCCTGACTCTATATTTTATTTTACGCTTAGTGCGACCTATGTAAATTAACCCACATTTGCATATTAATTGGTAAACTACATAGGTAGTATGGCAGGTGCACCTGTCCTTGCAGGGGTATCTTTTAGTTCCATCATAATTGGAAAAATGGGTGGAATTACTGTCTATTATAGGGCATAAGACACAATCAAGGGTTTTACAAGGGTATAAACCATTTTTTCCCCCACACCATCTATTCATCGTTGTAAAATTAGATTTGGGGTTTCTTAATTTAGTGGGTGCAATATAGTTCTTGATGTCCTTGTTTTTCCTAAAAATGACATTTGGTTTATCCCCTATGATCTGATTCAGAACGGGGTCAAGTTTTAGAACTTTCCAATGTTTTCTCAGAATTCTTTGAATTTTTTGATGTTGGTTATTGTATTGGGTAACAAATTTAGGACCATTTTTTCTATCTTTTTTCAAATGATTACTACCATTCTGTGAATTGTCTATTAGAGAAGCTCTGTCCATCATATCAACCTTCTTTTTGCAATCTTCTAAAAGCTTGGAGTTGTAGCCCTTTTCTATAAATTTACCCATCAGTATACTAGATTCCTCATTATAGTGCTCTATGTTTGTGCAATTTCGTCTAATTCTTTGAAATTGCCCTAGGGGGATGTTCTGTTTCCATTGTCTGAGATGTCCACTTTTAATGTTTAACAGACTATTCCTGTCAGTGGATTTCGGATAGTTCTTAACTGCTACTGTATTAGAAAATTCGTCATGATATAAGGTAAGGTCTAGAAAAGGTATTAATTTTGGTGATTTTTCCATAGTGAATATGATCTGGCGAGGCCCAGAAAACACCATAGTTGACTTTTTAAACTACATAAATAATAACACCTATAATCTCAAATTCACTATGGAAAAATCACCAAAATTAATACCTTTTCTAGACCTTACCTTATACCATGACAAATTTTCTAATAAAGTAGCAGTTAAGAACTATCGTAAATCCACTGACAGGAATAGTCTGTTAAACATTAAAAGTGGACATCTCAGACAATGGAAACAGAACATCCCCATAGGGCAATTTCAAAGAATTAGACAAAATTGCACAAACATAGAGCACTATAATAAGGAATCTAGTATACTGATGGGTAAATTTATAGAAAAGGGCTACAACTCCAAGCTTTTAGAAGATTGCAAAAAGAAGGTTGATATGATGGACAGAGCTTCTCTAATAGACAATTCACAGAATGGTAGTAATCATTTGAAAAAATTGTCCTAAATTTGTTACCCAATACAATAACCAACATCAAAAAATTCAAAGAATTCTGAGAAAACATTTGAAAGTTCTAAAACTTGACCCCGTTCTGAATCAGATCATAGGGGATAAACCGAATGTCATTTTTAGGAAAAACAAGGACATCAAGAACCTATTTACATAGGTTGCACTAAGCGTAAAATAAAATATAGAGTCAGGGAGCATATAAGAAATATAGAATCAGGTTTTGAGAATTACAGTGTTTCACATCATTTTAAGCTGTTTCATAATTGCAATCCATCTGATTTATCTGTCAAAATCATTGAATGGGTTAAACCTAGTGTATGGGACACTAACAGGCTTTTAAATCTTAGAAAAAGGGAGACTTTTTGGATAAAGACCCTTAATTGTTTGGAACCTAAAGGGTTAAATATCGACATTGATTTGCAAGCATTTCTCTAACCCATCATATTTAGAAATTTATCAATTCTTTGCAATATGGATTTTATATATATATATATATATATATATTTATTTTATGTGGTATTTAATGTATAAAAATGAATTTTAGATATAACGAATATATTATATATTGTATTTAGTGTATTTTTATGCTCATTTATTATTATCTTCATTAATATGTGTTTCATGGATTTTTTATGAACTGTTGGAATTCTAATATATATATATCTAATAGATTTATTAATATTGGTTCCATTTTAGAATGATGTGTAAATATAAATTATTTCACATTATCATCAACAATTTAGGCTTTTAATATATATGCTTTGTGTTTATAATTGTATTGGATTTGTAAATTACTGTATCACCATTGTATTTTCTTGTATAGAGGTATTAATGTATGGCGCTTTTTAAATGTATGTCAGTAATTTATACACACGCTATTATAAGCGTTTGTTTACATCCCGCATTCTTTGCATCGTGCATATCATTAACTAACACTTACCCTATTGGTGGAATACGTGGGAGTGCTAACATACACAGCCTACAAGAGGGTATGTACGATACTAGCTAATCACTCTTGAGAAAGTCCCTACGTCACTGGGACGAAACGCATAGAGCCCCGCCCCTTACACGTCAGTTGTTTGATCCAGTGAGGCCGTCCTCAGTTCTCAGCCTGCAGCAAAGAACTTTTGGATTTGGGAGCCTAGGATCACTTATGTTTGCTGGACAATATATTATCTCGTTTCCCTTGTTACCACAAAAACGGACTTTGCACTAGTTGCCAGCCTGGTTTCTGGCATTTTTGGGAACGCATCCAGCTGTCACTCTGCCTCATCCTGGAGCGAATTTGGACACACTTCTGCCCTTTCCTAGAACTTCATTTGAACACACTTGAAGAGGGGATAAGTTGCTAAGTGTTATTTATACACTACATGCCTTTTTAACTTTGCACTTTGTGAGTTGCCAGTTGTCTTTGTTAATGTTATTAAATTTTCTTATACCCTACATTTGAGTCTGCACTCCTCTCCTCTATTTTTTAGATTACCTGTTGTGGTTGGTCTTCCTCCTCCTCCTCAAAGCCACATTCCTCCTCTGACTCCTCTTTCTCACAATCCTCTTCCAGCGTTGCCGCAAGCTGTTTCTGGTGGTGATGGTGACCACAACTCTTCCTTATCACGCTCATCTACGGCCTGATCCAGCACTCTTCGCAGGGCACGCTCCAGGAAGAAAACAAATGGTATGATGTCGCTGGTAGTGCCTTCGGTGCGACGACTAGGTTTTTCACCTCCTCAAAAGGACGCATGAGCCTACAGGCATTGCGCATGAGCGTCCAGTAAAGTGGCAAAAAAAATCCCAGCTCCGCAGAGGCTGTCCTAGCACCCCGGTCATACAAATAGTCGTTAACGGCTTTTTCTTGTTGGAGCAGGCGGTCGAACATTAGGAGTGTTGAATTCCAACGTGTCGGGCTGTCGCAAATCAAGCGCTTCACTGGCATGCTGTTTCACCGCTGGATATCTGAAAAGTGCGCCATGGCCGTGTAGGAATGCCTGAAATGGCCACACACCTTCCTGGCCTGCTTCAGGACATCCTGTAAGCCTGGGTACTTATGCACAAAGCATTGTACGATCATATTACACACATGTGCCATGCACGGCACATGTGTCAACTTGCCCAAATTCAATGCCGCCACCAAATTTCTTCCGTTGTCACAAACCACTTTGCCGATCTCCAGTTGGTGCGGAGTCAGCCACTGATCCACCTGTGCATTCAGTGCTGGTCCGGTGTGACTCTTTGCTTTCAGGCAAGTCAACCCCAAGATGGCGTGACACTGCCGTATCCGGGATGTGGAATAGTACCTGGGGAGCTGGGGGGGCGCAGTTGATGAGGAGCAAGACGCAGCATCAGAAGAGGACTCAGCCAAGGAGGTTATGGAAGAGGATGGAGTAGGAGGAATAGAGGAGGTGGCAGCAGGCCAGCCTGCAAGTCGTGGCGGTGTCACCAACTCCTCTGCAGAGCCACACATTCCATGCTTGGCAGCCGTCAGCAGGTTTACCCAATGCGTAGTGTAGGTGATATACCTGCCCTGACCATGCTTTGCAGACCAGGTATCAGTGGTCAGATGGACCCTTGCCCCAACACTGTGTGCCAGACATGCCATTACTTCCTTTTGCACAATCGAGTAAAGGCTGGGGATTGCCTTTTGTGCAAAGAAATTTCGGCCGGGTACCTTCCACTGCGGTGTCCCAATAGCTACAAATTTTTTGAACGCCTCAGAATCCACCAGCTTTTATGGTAAAAGCTGGCGGGCTAAGAGTTCAGACAAGCCAGCTGTCAGATGCCGGGCAAGGGGGTGACTTTGTGACATTGGCTTCTTACGCTCAAACATGTCCTTGACAGACACCTGACTGTGGGCAGATGAGCAGGAACTGCTCAAGGCAAGACACAGAGTGGCGGATGGTTGAGAGGGGGCAAGGAGGACAGCAGTGGTTGACGTGGCTGAAGATGCTGGACCAGGAGGAGGATGGCGGCTTTGAGTTTGTGTTCTGCTTGTACTCATCTGTTGATCCCATAGGCGTTTGTGATGTGCGATCATGTGCTTTCGCAAAGCAGTTGTACCTAGGTGGGTGTTGGACTTCCCACGACTCAGTTTCTTTTAGCACAGGTTGCAAATGGCATCGCTGTTGTCAGAGGCAGACACACACAAAAATGCCACACTGCTGAGCTCTGCAATGAAGGCATTCTGGTGGTGGCAACAGCATGCGTTGATTGGCGTGCTGTCTGGCTGACCCCTGGTGCCGATGTATGCTGTCTGACTGTGCCACTAGCTCCTTGCGAGAACCTCCCCCTGCTTCCAACTCGTCTCCTCCTCCTCTCTGTCTCCCCATCTGAACTTTCCCCCTCTTCTTCTTCTCTTCTAGCGGGCACTCACGTGACATCCACGGATGCATCGTCATCATCAACCGCTTCACTTGTATCTGACAACTCAGCAAAGGAAGCAGCAGCGGGTACAACATCATCAACATCACACCGTACGTCCATGTGTGTAATGCTGCCTGACTGAGACATATCCCTGTTATCTACATCCTCTGGCAATAATGGTTGCGCATCACTATCACTCATTTCTTCCAACTGATGTGTAAATAACCCCTCTGACAGATCAAGTGAAGCGGCTGTGGTGCGAGTGTTGGTGGTGGTGGCAGCAGGTGGGCGAGTGGTAACTTGAGAGGTGCCCGAAGGTAAGCTGGAGGAGGATGGTGTGTCAAGGTTCCGAGCGGAACTATGTCCTCAGAACTGTTCGAGTTTGGGGTACGTGGCCTCTGAACTTTGGGCATTATTCTAGGGCCAAAGGGAATCACAGCACCACAAACAGGACGGCCCCTGCAGGGTGGCCTGCCTCTGCCTGTCATTTTTTTTTCGATTAGTGGTACTATGCGTGCAAGCTACTGTGACAACAGATATGAGTGGCACTGTGCACTGGCAGAAGTTGGCAGAGTAGACGCTGTAGGCCTGACACACACGCTTGCAGACAACTAACTGCTATTCAATCTATTACAGCCAAAATTGTATTATTTTTTTTAAAATGTACACTACTGTTACATCAGATATGAGTTGCACTGGGGTGACACTGTGCCCTGGCAGGCACTGAAACGCACACATGTGAAGGAAACTGACTGCTATTATTTAACACAGTCAAAAAAGTGTTGTTTTTTTTAAATGTACACTACTGTTAAACCAGATATGAGTCTCACTGGGGTGACACTGTGCCCTGGCAGGCAGGCACTGAAACGCACACGTGTGAAGGAAACTGACAGCTATTATTTCACAGTCAAAAAAGTGTTGTTTTTTTTAAATGTACACTACTGTTACACCAGATATGAGTTGCACTGGGGTGACACTGTGCCCTGGCAGGCAGGCACTGAAATGCACACATATGAAGGAAACTGACTGCTATTATTTAACACAGTCAAAAAAGTGTTTTATTTTTTAAATGTACACTACTGTTACACCAGATATTAGTTGCACTGGGGTGACACTGTGCCCTGGCAGGCACTGAAACGCACACGTGTGAAGGAAACTGACTGCTATTATTTAACACAGTCAAAAAAGTGTTGTTTTTTTTAAATGTACACTACTGTTACACCAGATATAAGTTGCACTGGGGTGACACTGTGCCCTGGCAGGCACTGAAACACACACGTGTGAAGGAAACTGACTGCTATTATTTAACACAGTCAAAAAAGTGTTGTTTTTTTTAAATGTAAACTACTGTTACACCAGATATGAGTTGCACTGGGGTGACACTGTGCCCTGGCAGGCACTGAAACGCACACGTGTGAAGGAAACTGACTGCTATTATTTAACACAGTCAAAAAAGTGTTGTTTTTTTTAAATGTACACTACTGTTACACCAGATATGAGTTGCACTGGGGTGACACTGTGCCCTGGCAGGCACTGAAACGCACACATGTGAAGGAAACTGACTGCTATTATCTAACACAGTCAAAAAAGTGTTGTTTTTTTTAAATGTACACTACTGTTACACCAGATATGAGTTGCACTGGGGTGACACTGTGCCCTGGCAGGCACTGAAACACACACGAGTGAAGGAAACTGACTGCTATTATTTAACACAGTCAAAAAAGTGTTGTTTTTTTTTAAATGTATACTATTGTTACACCAGATATGAGTTGCACTGGGGTGACACTGTGCCCTGGCAGGCACTGAAACGCACACGTGTGAAGGAAACTTACTGCTATTATTTAACACAGTCAAAAAAGTGTTGTTTTTTTTAAAATGTACACTACTGTTACACCAGATATGAGTTGCACTGGGGTGACACTGTGCCCTGGCAGGCACTGAAACGCACACGTGTGAAGGAAACTGACTGCTATTATTTAACACAGTCAAAAAAGTGTTGTTTTTTTAAATGTACACTACTGTTACACCAGATATGAGTTGCACTGGGGTGACACTGTGCCCTGGCAGGCACTGAAATGCACATGTGTGAAGGAAACTGACTGCTATTATTTAACACAGTCAAAAAAGTGTTGTTTTGTTTTTCAAAAGTACACTACTGTTACACCAGATATGAGTTGCACTGGGGTGACACTGTGCCCTGGCAGACACTGAAACGCACACGTGTGAAGGAAACTGACTGCTATTATTTAACACAGTCAAAAAAGTGTTGTTTTTTTTTAAATGTACACTACTGTTACACCAGATATGAGTTGTACTGGGGTGACACTGTGCCCTGGCAGGCACTGAAACGCACACGTGTGAAGGAAACTGACTGCTATTATTTAACACATTCAAAAAAGTTTTTTTTTTTTTAAATGTACACTACTGTTACACCAGATATGAATGGTGGCACTGGGCAAGCTGGCACAGTATACGCTGTGAGTCTGACACGCTGGCAGGCAGGCAACTGCAATTAGATTACACAGGAAAAAAAAAAAAGCAGACTGATGTTCTAGCCCTAAAAAGGGCTTTTTGGGGTGCTGTCCTTACAGAAGAGATCAGATGAGTCCTTCAGGACTGTAGTGGACACTGAATACACTAACCTAGCTATTGATTTCCCTATTAAATCAGCAGCAGCTACACTGTCCCTCCTCTCACTAAGAATGCAGCTTCCGAATTAATCTAAATGGATGCTGTCCAGGAGGTAGGAGGGTCTGGGAGGGAGGGTCTGCTGCTGATTGGCTGGATTGTGTCTGCTGACTGTGAGGTACAGGGTCAAAGTTTTACTCAATGATGACGAATAGGGGGCGGATTGAACATCGCATATGTTCGCCCGCCACAGCGAACGTGAACAAGCTATGTTCGCCGGGAACTATTCGCCGGCGAACTGTTCGCGAAATCACTAATGATAACTTCTCCCGATAAGTGAATCTTCGGGGGTTAGTGTTAGGATTTTTAAGGGTGTATTGGGTGGGTTTTTTTTTAGGTTAGGGCTTTGGGCTGCAATAGAGCTAAAAGCCCTTTTAAGGGCAATGCCCATCCAAATGCCCTTTTCAGGGCAATGGGGAGCTTATGTTTTTTTAGTTAGGATTTTATTTGGGGGGTTGGTTGTGTGGGTGGTGGGTTTTACTGTTGGGGGGGTTGTTTGTATTTTTTTTTACAGGTAAAAGAGCTGATTTCTTTGGGGCAATGCCCCGCAAAAGGCACTTTTAAGGGCTATTGGTAGTTTAGTTTAGGCTAGGGTTTTTTTTATTTTGGATGTTTTTTTTATTATTTTGATAGGGCTATTAGATTAGGTGTAATTAGTTTAAAGATCTTGTAATTTGTTTTTTATTTTCTGTAATTTAGTGGGGTTTTTTTTGTAATTTAGCTAATTTTATTTAATTTAGTTAACTGTATTTAATTTAGGGAATTTATTTAATTGTAGTGTAGTGTTATTGTAACTTAGGTTAGGTTTTATTTTACAGGTAAATTTGTATTTATTTTAGCTAGGTAGTTAGTAAATAGTTAATAACTATTTAGTAACTATTCTACCTAGTTAAAAAAAATTCAAACTTGCCTGTAAAATAGAAATAAACCCTAAGATAGCTACAATGTAACTATTAGTTAAATTGTAGCTAGCTTAGGGTTTATTTTACAGGTAAGTATTTAGTTTTAAATAGGAATTATTTAGTTATTGATAGGAATTTTTATTTAGATGTACTTAAATAATATTTACGTTAGGGGGTGTTAGGGTTAGGGTTAGACTTAGATTTAGGGGTTAATAAATGTATTATAGTGGCGGCTTAGATTTAGGGGTTAATAAATGTAGGTAGGTGGTGGGGAAGTTAGGGGCGGCAGATTAGGGGTTAATAATATTTAAATAGTGTTTGCAATGCAGGAGTACAGCGATTTAGGGGTTAATATGTTTATTATAGTGGTGGCGACGTTGGGGCATCAGGTTAGGGGTTAATAAGTGTAGGTAGGTTGCGGCAACATTGGGGGTGGGAGATTAGGGGTTAATAAATATAATGTAGGTGTTGGCAACGTTGTGGCAGCAGATTGGGGTTCATAAGTATAATATAGGTGGCGGCGATGTCCGGAGCGGCAGATTAGGGGTTAATAAATATAATGTAGGTTTCAGCGATGTCAGGGACGGCAGATTAGGGGTTAATAAGTATAAGATTGTGTAGAGTGTTTAGACTCTGGGTTGATGTTAGGTGTAAACATAAAATGTGTTTCCCCATAGAAATCAATGGGGCTGCGTTACAGAGCTTTACGCTGTTTTTTGGCAGGTGTTAGACTTTTTTTCAGTCGGCTCTCCCCATTGATGTCTATGGGGAAATCGTGCACAAGCACGTACAACCAGCTCACCGCTGACTTAAGCAGCGCTGGTATTGGAGTGCTGTATGGAGCACAATTTTGCTCTACGCTCACTTCTTGCCTTTTAACGCTGGGTTTCAGAAAACTTGTAATACCAGCGCTGTAGGTAAGTGAGCGGTGAGAATAACGTGCAAGTTAACACCGCACCCCTCATACCGCAAAACTTGTAATCTGGCCGAATGTTTGTAATTGCTTTATAATGCCAACATAAGGGTAACTTATATTGGGGTGACAAGAACCTCAACGCGTTTCACACATTCTGTGGACGGGCTTTTTCAAGAAGATAGAAATAATAGCATATGAACAAGTAGCAAACCCCTTATTAAAGGTTTCAATAGCCAATCAGATGAGAGGGTGTGTACAGGTAAACACACCTCCCAGGTGTCAGCATGATAGAATGGTAGTTGTATGGTTGCACTTACTTTAACAATTGCAAGTACTTTTAAATATAATAAAAACATTATTTAATTCAATATTAAAGTTTGAAGTAACTGTAATTCTACATATGTAGTAAACCTTTTATAATGTGGGTGTGGCCTATTTTATGTGGGCCGCACCAAGAGGAAAATAAAAAGAAGGTTTTATGAGCATGTGTATTATATAAAAGAAAAGTCTAATAAACATTTAAAGACACTTTATGGAATGTCATAATTGTGATCCAAGCAGTTTGAGAATACAAATTATTGATTGGGTTCCCCTTAAAAAGAGGGATAGACTCTTAGAATTACTTTCACCTAGATTTAGGGTTTTGCATTAGAAGGGGTGCGTTAGCTACGCGTGTTTTTTTCCCCCTGCACCTTTTAAACAACGCTGGTATCTAGAGTTCTCTGAAGGGCTGCGTTAGGCTCCAAAAAGGGAGCGTAGTGCATAATTTACTGCCAATGCAACTCTAAATACCAGCGTTGCTTATGGACGCGGCCAGCTTAAAAAACGTGCTCATGCACGATATCCCCTTAGGAAACAATGGGGCATTTTGAGCTGAAAAATAACCTAACACCTGCAAAAAAGCAGCGTTCAGCTCCTAACGCAGCTCCATTGTTTATTTGGGGAAACACTTCCTAAGTCTGTACCTAACACCCTAACATGAACCCCGAGTCTAAACACCCCTAACCTTACACTTATTAACCCCTAATCTGCCGTCCCCGCTATCGCTGACCCCTGCATATTATTATTAACCCCTAATTTGCCGCTCCGTACACCGCCGCAACCTACATTATAGCTATGTACCCCTAATCTGCTGCCCCTAACATCGCCGACCCCTATATTATATTTATTAACCCCTAATCTGCCCCCCCCAATGTCGCCGCTACCTAACTACACTTATTAACCCCTAATCTGCCGACCGGACCTCGACGCCACTATAATAAATGTATTAACCCCTAAACCGCCTCACTCCCGACTCAAAAACCCTATAATAAATGGTATTAACCCCTAATCTGCCCTCCCTAACATAACCGACAACTAACTTCAAGTATTAATCCCTAATCTGCCGACCGGACCTCGCCGCTACTCTAATAAATGTATTAACCTCTAAAGCTAAGTCTAACCCTAACCCTAACACCCCCCTAAGTTAAATTTAATTTAAATCTAACGAAATAAAATAAATCTTATTAAATAAATTAATCCTATTTAAAGCTAAATACTTACCTGTAAAATAAACCCTAATTTAGCTACAATATAACGAATAATTATATTGTAGCTATTTTAGGATTTATATTTATTTTACAGGCAACTTTGTATTTATTTTAACTAGGTACAATAGCTATTAAATAGTTAATAACTATTTAATAGCTACCTAGTTAAAATAATTACAAAATGAACTGTAAAATAAATCCTAACCTAAGTTACAATTAAACCTAACACTACACTATCAATAAATTAATTAACTAAACTATCTACAATTATCTACAATTAAGTCAACTAAACTAAATTACAAAAAAACCCCACTAAATTACAAAAAATAATAAAAATTACAAGAATTTTAAACTAATTACACCTACTCTAAGCCCCCTAAAAAATAACAAAGCCCCCCAAAATAAAAAAATGCCCTACCCTATTCTAAAATAAAAAGGTAACAGCTCTTTTACCTTACCGGCCCTTAAAAGGGCCTTTTGCGGGGCATGCCCCAAAGAAAAGAGCTCTTTTGCATTTTAAAAAAACATACAATACCCCCCCAACATTACAACCCACCACCCACATACCCCTAATCTAACCCACCCAAACCCCCCCTTAAAAAACCTAACACTGAGCCCATGAAGATCTCCCTACCTTATCTTCACCACGCCGGGTATCACCGATCCGTCCAGAAGAGTGTCCGAAGTCTTCATCCTATCCGGCAAGAAGAGGTCCAGAAGAGGGTCCGAAGTCTTCATCCTATCCGGCAAGAAGAGGACATCTGGACCGGTAGACATGTTCATCCAGGCGGCGTCTTCTATCTTCATCCATCCGGCACGGAGCGGGACCATCATCAGCCGACGCGGATCCATCATCTTCTTCCGGCGACTCCTGACAAATGAAGGTTCCTTTAAGTGATGTCATCCAAGATGGCGTCCCTCAAATTCCGATTGGCTGATAGAATTCTATCAGCCAATCGGAATTACGGTAGGAAAAATCTGATTGGCTGATTGAATCAGCCAATCAGATTCAAGATCAATCCGATTGGCTGATTCAATCAGCCAATCAGATTGAGCTTGCATTCTATTGGCTGTTCAATCCGATTGGCTGATTGGATCAATCCGATTGGCTGATGTGAACAGCGAATAGAATTGAAATTCAATCCGATTGGCTGATTGGATAAGCCAATAGAATTGACCTTGCATTCTATTGGCTGATCCAATCAGCCAATCGGATTGAACTTCAATCTGATTGGCTGATTACATCAGACAATCTGATTTTTCCTACCTTAATTCCGATTGGCTGATAGAATCCTATCAGCCTATCGGAATTCAAGGGATGCCATCTTGGATGACGTCATTTAAAGGAACCTTCATTCTGTGTTAGGGCATTGGAAGAAGAGGAGGATGGCTCCGCATCGGCTGGATTCAAGATGGCTCCGCTCCGGTTGATTGAAGATAGAAGATGCCGCTTGGACGAAGACATCTGCCGCTTGGAGGACCTCTTCTGCCCCAATTGGATGAAGACTTCTGCCGGTCCGGATGTCCTCTTCTGCCGTGTCGGATGACCAGTGGTGCTTAGATTAGGTGTAATTAGATTAAAATTCTTGTAATATTTTTTATTTTTTGTAATTTAGTGTTTGCTTGTTTTTGTAATATAGTTTAGTTTATTAAGATAATTGTATTTAATTTATTTAATTAATTTATTGATAGTGTAGTGTTAGGTGTATTTGTAAGGATTTATTTTACAGGTAATTTTGTAATTATTTTAACTAGTTAGCTATTAAATAGTTAATAACTATTTAATAGCTATTGTACCTAGGTAAAATAATTACAAAGTTGCCTGTAAAATAAATATAAATCCTAAAATAGCTACAATGTAACTATTAATTATATTGTAGCTATATTAGGGTTTATTTGATAGGTAAGTATTTAGTTTTAAATAGGATTAATTTATTTAATTATAGTAATTTTATTTAGATTTATTTAAATTATATTTAACTTAGGGGGGTGTTAGGGTTAGGGTTAGACTTAGGTTTAGGGGTTAATAACTTTATTATAGTAGCGGCGACGTTGGGGGTGGGAGATTGGGGGTTAATAATTGGAGGTAGGTGACGGCGATGTTGGGGGGGCAGATTAGGGGTTAAAAAAATGTATTACAGTGTTTGCGAGGTGGGAGTGCGGCAGTTTAGGGGTTAATACATTTATTATAGTGGCGGCAATGTCCGGTCGGCAGATTAGGGGTTAATAAGTGTAGGTAGGTGGCGACAACGTTGGGGGGGCAGATTAGGGGTTAATAACTATAATGTAGGTGTCAGTGATGTTAGGGGCAGCAGATTAGGGGTTCATAAGTATAATGAAGGTGGCGGCGGTGTCCAGTCGGCGGATTTGGGGTTAAATAATTTTATTATAGTGTTTGCGATGTGGGGGGGCCTCGATTTAGGGGTTCATAGGTAGTTTATGGGTGTTAGTGTACTTTGAAGCACTGTAGTTAAGAGTTTTATGTTCCGGCGTTAGCCCATAAAACTTTTAACTACTGACTTTTATATGCGGTAGGAGTCTTGGAGATAGAGGCTATACCGCTCACTTTCTCCAAGACTTGTAATACCAGTGTTATCCAAATCCCATTAAAAAGATAGGATACGCAATTGACGTAAGGGGATTTGCGGTATGGAAAAGTCGCGGAAGAAAAGTGAGCGGTGAGCCTGTACCTGCCAAACTTGTAATACCAGCGTTAGATAAACAGCAGCGTTGGGACGTCTCAACGCTGCTTTTTAAGGCTAACGCAAAACTCGTAATCTCGCCGTATGTTTTTAATAGGGTTAAACATGTGAAGTTTACTAATTTGAGGATATTTTACTAATAATTTATTCTGATCATAAGTGTGAAATTTTACGATTTGTTGTTTTTATGCATGTATTATGATGTAAGGTTGTTTATAATGTTTTTATTATATTTAAAAGTACTTGCAATTGTTAGAGTAAGTGCAACCATACAACTACCATTCTATCATGCTGACACCTGGGAGGTGTGTTTACCTGTACACACCCTCTCATCTGATTGGCTATTGAAACTTTTAATAAGGGGTTTGCTACTTGCAAGTATATATGCCATTATTTACTATCCCAATATACTCAATGTTTCACTGATCAAGAACCATGTTGTTACTTTAGAAGGTAAAACATCCACATGCCACTCCATGATTTATTGCAAAAGTCAGAACCAATGTTTTTTTCCCAGCAAGCCAACCAAGCAGCAACCTTATAGTAGCAGCAGCTCTGTCCCTACACAGAAATTACACCTGGGTTCTTCACATAAATATATTAAAAAGGAGCCTTAGGGGTGTCACATGAAAATACAAATCTGCACAACCAGCTTTAAAACAATGCCAGGTATAAGGAAAGTTGAGGTATCCCCAGGCCTTGTACACAACACGCACATCACATAATAACATGGTCAAGGCCCTAAACAACAAGAGCTGTAACACACAAATCATTTACTAGGACAATGGCTTTTTTAAACCTTAATAACCAAAATCAATTGACATAATGTTCATGAATCAATAATCTTTTCCTAAACCTAATATATAGATCCCATCTTTATGTGAATAATTGATAACGTTTTCCTGACAAGCACTGGAGCAATACTAATTAATCACATCATGCCAGAATTATCCAAGACAGCTTTTGTATAATGAAGTAATACCTCCTGGCTCCTGCAAGTTATTATGGGTCTGTCTGGTTTATATTTAAATCAGTAATAGACCGGCGGACCCTCACCCTTCCAAGACCCCCACTATCTGTGCCCCCATGCCCCATTCCAGATTTTCCTACCTGCCAAATGTCTAGTCGAGGCCCCCCCGGGCCACGCCCCCCCCATGCCCCCCCCATGCCCCCCCATGATACATTGCCATCACTAGTGTAAGTGTGCAACCCATCCATGATGATTTTTCCTAATTCCTACCATAAGGTTCGTAACCTGCTGCTCTCTTTCAACTTCAGTCTCTCTCTTCTGCCTGGGCTGGTCATGGGATCTGGACTGGTGAGGTGATCACACATCCTCACACATCCTCACATGGCTCAGAGATGGTGGCTGGCTGCCTGTGTCACATTCCCTCTCACAAAGAGTGAGTGACGTGATGTCATCAGGTTGGTAGGCAGCCAGTCAGTCAAACTAGAGTCAGCCACTCACTGGCAGGCTGTGTGCCGCGCAAGGCAAGTGAGCTCCGCCTCCCTCGTCATCACCACCAGTCCTCCACTGAGAGCTGCTCTTACTGTCCGTCGCGGTGTGATGTTGTAATCTCAATCTATGTCAACCTACTCACATTATATGGGTTATAAATGGAGCGTGGGGGGGGGGGGGGGGGTTGGCACACAGAAGAGACAGATGGATCAAATTTTAAAAAAAAATACTTCAAATTTTTTTTGTCATTGATAGGGCAGCAGTCTGCAATTAAGCACTGCTCTCAGCGCCCCCCTGCTAATGCACAATAAGGTGGCAGCCTATGCGGCGACCCTGGAACTGAAGACCGGCAATTATTTTATTTTCTGTAATGTTAGACTTTTATTTTCTGTAATTTTAGCTTAATTTAAACTTATTTTTTTATTTTTAAAGTAATGTTAGTTTCTTTAATTTTTTGTTTGTAATTTTGTTTTTTTTAATTTAGGTAATTGGGTTTAATTTAGGGGGTGTTAGGTTAGGGGGTGTTAGGTTAGGGGGCTTGATAATTTAATTCGTTATTTGCATTGTGGGTTTTGGTGGTTTAAGGGGTTAATAGGTTAATTAGGTTAATTGCGATGTGGGGTTTTTGCGGTTTAGGGGTTAATAGGTTAATAATTAGGTTAATTGCGATGTGGGGGTTTTGCAGTTTAGGGGTGGGTAATTAGGTTTATTGCGATGTGGAGGTTTTGCGGTTTAGGGGTTAATAGGTTCATTAGCTTTATTGTGATGTGGGGGTTTAGAGGTTAATAGTGCAATTAGATTTATTGCGATGTGGGTGGTTGACGGTGTGGGTTTGCGGTTTAGGTGTTAATACTTTGTGTGGGAGGTTCGTTTTTTTTTTTATACTTCATGCGGGCGGTTGCATGGTTTTTTTTTTGTAATGCTCCGTTTGCCTTTGCTGCATCCCGGTTTGGAATCCACCTGGATGCAGTAAATTCTTTTGGCTGCATGCGCAGCCAAAATTCTTTTGGCTGCCTCACGCTGCCAATATTCCTTTGAGGATGCGTGTGCAACTGCCGACTGCGACGGACATTACAAACGCAATTATAGTATAGATGACTCAATTGTCAGATGTGAAGAAAGAGTATTAATTTTTTAGTGATTCATATCTAGAGAACTACTGACATAAGGAGCAAGACATTTAGCATGTAAACTTACTTTATAATGAAGATTTTAAATGATAATTTTTACTTTTCTAACATCTTTGGTTCTTGAGATATAGGTATTCTCATAAATCAACCCCCTTTTCATCCCCTTAAGTGGATTTGGGAAATGGTAAAACATGGGATTCTTTATTTTTTATAGGAGAATCTAAATAGCAATTTTCACATCTGTAACATCTTTGTTTTTGGAGGTATCCTCATAAATGACCACCCCTTTTCACTCCCTCTAAGTGGATTTCCGGGAAATGGCAAAACACATGTATTTTTATTTTTAAAGGAGAATCTAAATACCAATTTTCACGTCTCTGTAACATCTTCAGTTTTTGAGATATAGGTATCCTCATAAATCCCCTCCCCCCCTTTTCACCCCCCTTAAGTGGATTTTCGGGAAATGGTAAAACAAGTGTGTATTTATTTTTAAGGGAGAATTTAAATACACATTTTCACGTCTGTAACATCTTTATTTTTTGAAATATAGGTATCCTCATAAGTCCCACCCCCTCCATTTTAGCCCCTTTAAGTGGATTTTCGGGAAATGGTAACACACTTGTTTATTTTTAAACTAGAATTGAAATACCAATTTTCATGTCTGTAACATCTTCTATTTTTGAGATATAGGTATCCTTATAATTCCCCCCCTCTAGTCTTCACCCCCCCCTTAAGTGGATTTTCGGGAAATGGTAAAACACGTGTTTATTTTTAAAGGAGAATCTAAATATAAATTTTCATGTCTGTAACATCTTCTTTTTTTGAGATTTAGGTATAGTCATAAATCATCCCTCCTTTTCACCCCCTTTAGGTGGATTTTCAGGAAATGGTACAACACATGTTTCTTTATTTTTAAAGGAGAATCTAAATACCAATTTTCACGTCTGTAACTTCTTCAGTTTTTAAGATATAGGTATCCTCATAAATCACCATCCCCCTCCTTTTGTGGGGAATCTAAATACCAATTTTCCCGTCTGTAATATCTTCAGTTTTTGAGATATAGTTATCCTCATAAATCGCCCGCCCCCCCCCCCCCACTTTTCTCCCCCTTTAAGTGGATTTTCAGGAAATGGTAAAATATGTGTTGCTTTATTATTAAAGAGGAATCTAAATACTAATTTTTTATGTCTTTAACATTTTCAGTTTATGAGATATAGGTATCCTCATAATCCCCCCCCCTCCCTTTTACCCCACTTAAGTGGATTTTCGGGAAATGGTAAAATGTGTGTTTCTTTATTTTTAAAGAGGAATCTAAATACTAATTTTCACGTCTTTAACATTTTCGGTTTTTGAGATATAGGTATCCTCATAATCCCCCCTTTTCACCCCCTTTAAGTGGATTTTTAGGGAATGGTACAACACATGTGTCTTTATTTTTAAAGCATAATTTAAATACTAATTTTCACGTCTTTAACATCTTCGTTTTTTTAGATATAGGTATCCTCATAAATCACTGCCTTTTCACCTCCCTTAAGTTGATATTCGGGAAATGGTAAAACAAGTTTTTCTTTATTTTTAAAGGGCCATAATACCCAAATGTTTAAACACTTGAAAGTGATGCAGTATAGCTGTAAAAAGCTGACTAGAAAATATCACCTGAACATCTCTATGTAAAAAAGAAAGATATTTTACCTCAAAAGATTATCAGTAGCCACATACCATTGTAAAGGACTTCTAAGCAGCATATCAGTATGTCTGTCCCGGGACAGCCGAAGGGATGAGCCTCGTGCACTCTCATGTTATTTCCTTATTCAGTGTAAGCAAATTTACAATGAAATCTCATGAGAGTTAAGTGAAATCTTATGAGATCACAGTAAAAGAGTTCATGACCTCAGCACTGCTGATGCTGATTGGCTCCTGTTCATTTCTTCATTTTTTATTTTATTTTTTTACCTGCAGCTGCGCTGCAGCTGAGTAACATTTTACACAGAAGTTACTCTGCTGTGCTGAGGAAATTGTGAGGTAAAATATCTTCCTTATTTACATAAAGATGCTCAGGTGATATCTTCCTGTCAGCTTTTTACAGTTATACTGCATCAGTTTCAAGTGATTTAGCATATGAGTATTATGTCCCTTTAAAGGAGAATGTAAATACCAATTTTCACTTCTGTAACATCTTTGGTTTTTTAGATATAGGTATTCTCATAAAACAATTCACCTCCCTTTTTCACCCACTTAGGGACGTAATTTCCAAAAATCATTCCTTAGTGGGTGCCTACGACATAAAAACAATGTACCTTCTAAATTTCCCATTCCTAGGTTAAACGGTTTGAGCTGGGCGTTGATTAGTCAGTCAGGACTTCTTATATATATATTATATATAATGTGTGTGTATGTGTAAGTATGTGTATATGAATAAATATATATATATATATATATATATATATATATATATATATATATATATACAGGTAGCCCTCAGTTTACGCCGGGGTTAGGTTCCAGAAGTAATGGTTGTAAATCAAAAACCGTTGTAAATTGAAACCCGGTTTAAAATGTAAGTCAATGGGAAGTGAGGGAGTTAGGTTCCAGGCCCCTCTCAAAATTGGCATAAGTAACACCTAATACATTATTTTAAAAGCTTTGAAATGAAGACTTTAAATGCTAAACAGCATTATAAACCTACTAAAATAATCAAACAACACAGAATTTATAATTAAACTAAGTTAAATGAACAAAAACATTTGCTAAACAGCATGATAAACCTAATAAAATAATCACGCAACACAGACTTTACTTGCATTTTTCTGAAAACAGTTCTTTCTATGCATTCCAATCTGGACTGATTTATAGACAGGAAGATCTTGTTCCTTTGCAAGCTGCTCGATAGTTCAGGTCTGGTTAAACTGGTTAATTTCAGCTTGCTTGGCTTGCATATTTTTGCTGCAACACAAGCGGACAGCTCCACCTACTGGCTATTTTAATCAATGCACTGCTTCTCTATGCTTTTCAATAGCAGTCACATGACTGAAAAAAAAGGTTGTTATTCTGAAACGGTGCATATTGAACCGTTGTAGACCGAGGGCCACCTGTATATATGTATATATGTATATATATATATATATATATATATATATATATATATGTGTGTGTGTGTGTGTGTGTGTGTGTGTGTGTGTGTGTGTGTGTGTGTGTATTTATGTACACATATACACGTATAGTACATATTTATACACTCTGGAGCCCTTTCAAACTTAAATCCTCTTAAACATGAAAAATATTTTAAATATTTTGTATTATTTTTTTCTATATTGTAATATGTTTGAAAATAAATATTAAACATTCCAATATTCTTCAATCAGAAGAAAATCTTATTTCTATTTTTAAAGATTTTTTATATATATATATATATATATATATATATATATATATATATATATAGATACCTGTATATTTTCATATAGATATATAAGAATAGATATATATTTTACAAAAAAACAATAGATAGATAGATATATTTAACATTAAGAAGAACATTTTCTTCTATGTGAAGAACATTTTAGTGTTAAATATTCATAACTACCTTTGAGTTTAGCACATTTGGTCTAATGCGGTGTCGGGGTAGTGAGCAAGAGATATGTTAGGTTTAATTTGAACAGCGAGCTCTATTGAAGTCTACGTAGAGAAGTTAACACAGTCATGAAATCCGAAGTCCTGAAGTTATCACTTAGTTTCACTTCCATCCATGTTAAAAGATTACTTCTGGTGAAGTTTGCGAACGAGTAAAAGCAAAAATAAATAGTGTGCCACTTGTAATCCATCCCTATCGCCTATATTTAGAGTTCTGCGTTAGCCGTCAAACCAGCGTTAAGAGGTCCTAACGCTGGTTTTGGCCACCCGCTGGTATTTAGAGTCAGTCAGGAAAGGGTCTAACGCTCACTTTCCAGCCGTGACTTTTCCATACCGCAGATCCCCTTACGTCAATTGCGTATCCTATCTTTTCAATGGGATCTTTCTAACGCTGGTATTTAGAGTCTTGGCTGAAGTGTGCGTTAGAACTCTAACGACAAGACTCCAGCCGCAGAAAAAAGTCAGGAGTTAAGAGCTTTCTGGGCTAACGCCGGTTCATAAAGCTCTTAACTACTGTGCTCTAAAGTACACTAACACCCATAAACTACCTATGTACCCCTAAACCGAGGTCCCCCCACATTGCCGCCACTCTAATTAAATTTTTTAACCCCTAATCTGCCGACTGCACACCACCGCAACCTACATTATCCCTATGTACCCCTAATCTGCTGCCCCTAACATCGCCGACACCTACACAATATTTATTAACCCCTAATCTGCCCCCCCAACGTCGCCGCTACCTAACTACACTTATTAACCCCTAATCTGCCGACCGGACCTCGCCGCTACTCTAATAAATGTATTAACCCCTAAAGCTAAGTCTAACCCTAACACTAACACCCCCCTAAATTAAATATAATTTAAATCTAACGAAATAAAATAAATCTTATTACATAAATTAATCCTATTTAAAGCTAAATACTTACCTGTAAAATAAACCCTAATATAGCTATAATATAACGAATAATTATATTGTAGTTATTTTAGGATTTATATTTATTTTACAGGCAACTTTGTATTTATTTTAACTAGGTACAACAGCTATTAAATAGTTAATAACTATTTAATAGCTACCTAGTTAAAATTAGAACAAAATTACCTGTAAAATAAATCCTAACCTAAGTTACAATTAAACCTAACACTACACTATCAATAAATTAATTAGCTAAACTATCTACAATTATCTACAATTAAATCAACTAAACTAAATTACCAAAAAAAAACAAACACTAAATTACAAAAAATAAAAAAAGATTACAAGAATTTTAAACTAATTACACCTACTCTAAGCCCCCTAAAAAAATAACAAAGCCCCCCAAAATAAAAAAATGCCCTACCCTATTCTAAAATAAAAAGTTAACAGCTCTTTTACATTACCAGCCCTTAAAAGGGCCTTTTGCGGGGCATGCCCCAAAGTAAACAGCTCTTTTGCATTAAAAAAAACATACAATACCGCCCCCAACATTACAACCCACCACCCACATACCCCTAATCTAACCCAAACCCCCCTTAAAAAACCTAACACTAAGCCCCTGAAGATCTCCCTACCTTATCTTCACCATGCCGGGTATCACCGATCCGTCCAGAAGAGAGTCCGAAGTCTTCATCCTATCCGGCAAGAAGAGGTCCAGAAGAGGGTTCGAAGTCTTCATCCTATCCGGCAAGAAGAGGTACAGAAGAGGGTCTGAAGTATTCATCCTATCCGGCAAGAAGAGGACATCCGGACCGGTAGGCATGTTCATCCAGGCGGCGTCTTCTATCTTCATCCATCCGGCGCGGAGCGGGACCATCTTGAAGCAGCCGACGTGGATCCATCCTCTTCTTCCGGCGACTCCCGACGAATGAAGGTTCCTTTAAGTGACGTCATCCAAGATGGCGTCCCTCAAATTCCGATTGGCTGATAGGATTCTATCAATTTTGTTAGATTTAAATTATATTTAACTTAGGGGGGTGTTAGGGTTAGACTTAGCTTTAGGGGTTAATACATTTATTAGAGTAGCGGCGAGGTCCGTTCGGGAGATTAGGGGTTAATACTTGAAGTTAGGTGTCGGCTATGTTAGGGAGGGCAGATTAGGGGTTAATACTATTTATTATAGGGTTTTTGAGGTGGGAGTGCAGTGGTTTAGGGGTTAATACATTTATTATATTGGCGGTGAGGTACGGTCGGCAGATTAGGGGTTGATAAGTGTAGGTAAGGTAGCGGCGACGTTGGGGGGGGGCAGATTAGGGGTTAATAAATATAATATAGGGGTCGGCGATGTTAGGGGCAGCAGATTACGGGTACATAGCTATATGGTAGGTTGCGGCGGTGTCCGGAGCGGAAGATTAGGGGTTAGTAATAATATGCAGGGGTCAGCGATAGTGGGGGCGGCAGATTAGGGGTTAATAAGTGTAAGGTTAGGGGTGTTTTGACTCGGGGTTCATGTTAGGGTGTTAGGTGCAGAATTAGGAAGTGTTTCCCCATAGGAAACAATGGGGCTGCGTTAGGAGTTGAACGCTGCTTTTTTGCAGGTGTTAGTTTTTTTTTTCAGCTCAAACTGCCCCATTGTTTCCTATGGGGGAATCGTGCACGAGCACGTTTTTGAAGCTGGCTGCGTCCGTAAGCAACGCTGGTATTTAGAGTTGAAGTGGCGGTAAATTATGCTCTACGCTCCCTTTTTGGAGCCTAACGCAGCCCTCAGAGAACTCTAAATACTAGCGTTGTTTAAAAGGTGCGGGGGAAAAAAACATGCGCAGCTAACGCACCCCTTCTAAAACTCTAAATCTAGGTGCATGTGTTTAATACGATTTAATGCAGAACACAGTTTCACAGTACATTATGGTACAGATTAACTTGCAAATTGTAGAAGCACATTTCATAGACTTAGTCTGTACTTTTGGAAAACATTTTCTTGTGTTGCTGTTTGCTTAAAGGCTAAAACAAGACATTCAAGCCATGCTATCTCTAGCAATAAATAAAAAAAAAAATGTTCAAAAAAAGTATGCATTAGGGGGAACTTCCGGGCGGCGGCTATGATAGGTCACAGTTTTGAATGCTGCTTCAGCCTTGATGTTTTAACCTGACAAAATACCTTAAAGGGACATTATACACTTATTTTTTTCTTTGCATAAATGTTTTGTAGATAATCTTTTTATATAGTCCATAAAGGTTTGTTTGTTTTTTTAAATGTATAGTTTTGCTTATTTTTTCAGACTCCCAAGCCCCAAAGTTTTATGAGAATACCGTCAGATACCTACTCCAGCTTGCGCCTATTTGTGTAAAGGGTCTTTTCATATGAAAAAGAAGGGGGAGGGGGGAGTGTCTTATTTCCCACTTGCACTGGGCTTTCCAGCTACATTTTCAGCAGGGCTAAACTGAGAGCTTCTAAGTAAGTTTTTAAACAGTTTTATACTGGATTTTTATATCAGTATCTGTGCATCTTGATCTTTATAGTAGTGTCTATTACATACAGTTATATGAAAATTATTGTATACTGTCCCTTTAACAAGAAGCCATCTGACATGAAGTTTTATATCCTACAAAAAAATTAATCATCCTCCATCTGACGAACATAAAATTACTGAGTTGGCTGTCAGTAACAGAACACCGGAGATTTTATTGAGGTTGCGGCCTCTCAACAACCCCCCGACAGAGTACCTTTGGGTCTCTGTCGTATCACAACGCCAAAGGTGCGTTGCAATATTTGTTAAAAGCTGCAATTGACCTGCAAGTTCTATTGTTGTATAAACATGGAAGAGATTGATATGGAGAGAGTTACTACCATCGTAGAGGAGCTGCACTGTCTACTTATGGATCATCAGATAGCCTTTGAAGAATTGCTACATACGGCACTTAAACTAAGGGATATATATATATGTCACAGCTAACTACTCACCCAGAGCTCATTTTGATGGAAAGCGGGGGTGGCTGCGCTTTGGGGCCCCAGCGCTATAACGCTACCCTGCACAGCTGTGTTAGAGACTTGGAAATCGGCATTTTGTAATCTGTAATGGGGATAAGGAGATCACAGCTGAATGCATAGAAAGTGGTATCAAAAGCAACACAGAGCTAATATGGACTAGCAAAAGTGGCACCGCTGATACCTTTACTCAAAACCAGGCAGAATTGTGGTTACAAATACAATACTCCCCACCGACCGTGTGGTTTCCAATTGCTCTTCTATGCACAGACCTACGGAACTCAAACCGGGAATCAGGAGCTGTATCCATGCTGAGCAAATTTGAGAGCTACTGGCTTATGCTAAAGATTGACAAAGGGATCATTACAAATCTCTTCTACCTCATATGTCCTCCGTAGTCATCACACATGCTGACGGATTTGACTGGGATTGGTTAAATGTTTTGATGACCCTATCATCCAGGACTCTCCTTGGCAAATATGACATTTAAGTGCCGATCCAGAGCCATAGATGATAACACAGGACACTATGGTCGTTTGTTTGACAAGCTTGCTGTATGCCATTATGAAATGGTGGCTAGTTAATGAGGACCTAGGGATCTGAAAAATATTTACCCAAATTAGTTGGCTGCAATATAGCTTACTGTTAATAGTGGAAGTACCTCTATAGACCAACATTGTAATACCTGGGGACACGCTCATTTAACTACTAAGATAATTGTTCTACTTTTCTATATGTGAAACCTGTATAGTTGTGTCTGGGGGCTATCTAATCTCCAGAGGCTGTTATGTCTATGTTCTGCACTACTGTACATATGTATTATAATCATGAGGGACATGGCATAATTAGTCATACTGTTTATATATGATGGTATAGCTACTAATCTCTATATGTTCTAGGTAGCTTATAGTTTATACAACTGAGGTATGCCTTTTCACGTAGCATTGTATTCATTTTATATATATCGCCATTGCATGTATATGTTTAAACTGCACATTTTATGAGGATGGAGTATGATATTCATTATTAGTTATAGCAGTATTTCATGTTATGTGTGTTATATATGTTTCATAGATAAGCTCATATAAGCATATATAATACCTCTGTTCATTGCTTAAGCGTAGTTAATGCCGTTAAGGGTTTTCAATATTCTATCTTACTATACAACATCCTTTTTTTTGTAGTTATATCCTGCAGCCTCCATAACATTTAAGTTAGATTGGAATTAGGTTCATATAGTTGGCTAATAAGTGAGACACAGCATAGCTATCCTGTTAGGTACTTGCTTTATTTTTACAAAGGCTATTTTAATGTGGGCAGAGTACCACTTCTGTTTACAGAAGTAGAAACCTATAGTCAAGCTTCACAGTGTTACCTCAAAAGAATTATAGTGAAATTACAGCCCCAACCCCATAGAATATCAAACTCTAGAATATCAGTCATAGACTCTTGTGCACAATATTTATAATAGAAGTGGCGTATTTTATTTTAAGAAAGTTAAACTTACCAATTATATGTATATATATTATTTCACTTAATATCCCTTTTTCAGTAGCTCTTATCCTATTGGCTGTTTTGAACAGCCAATAGGATTTCAGAAGCTCTTATCCTATTGGCTGATTTTGAATTTGAAGAATCAAATCAGCCAATAGGAATGCAAGGTACGCCATTTTGAAACGACTACCTTTCATTGAAGCTTCAGTGTACGGTCGGGGACCATATGAAGAGGCCGCTCTGCAATGGATGTCTTCGCCGCTCCGCTCCATGCCACCAGGATGAAAAAGAGCTAAATGTCCTTTTAAGGGCAATGAAAAAGAGCTGAATGCCATTTTAAGGGCAATGCCCATACAAATGCCCCTTTAGGGGCAATGGGTAGCTTAGGTTTTTTTTTTAGAGTTAGGTTTTTTTTATTTTTGGGGGGTTGGTTATGTGGTGGGTTTTACTGTTGGGTGATTTTGTATTTTTTTACAAGTTAAAGAGCTGTTTAACTTAGGGCAATGTTCTACAAAAGGCCCTTAGTGTTTTTTATTTTTTGTAATTTAGTGTTTATTGTTTTTTGTTATTTTTATAGATTTTTTATTTATTCTCCTAGTTTTAGTTTTTTTTAAATTTGTAATTTAAATTTTTTAATTGGTAGGTTAATAACTTTATTATAGTGTTTGGCGATGTCGAGGAGCAGTGGATTAGGGGGTTAATAGCTTTATTATAGTGCTGGCGATGTCGGGGGCGGCAGATTAGGGGTTAATACATTTATTTAATAGTTGTGATGTGGGTGGCTGATTAGGGGTTAATAAGTTTAATATAGTGTTTGCGATGTAGGAGGGTGGCATTTTAGGGGTTAATAGATAGTTTATGGGTGTTAGTGTACTTTGTAACATTTAGTTACGAGTTTTGTGAAACATTTTTGTTACACATAATCCATAACTACTGCTCTCAGATAGCAGTATGGATCGTGTCGGTATAGGCTGTAACGCAAGTATTTTAGCCTCACCGCACAACCTGTAATACCAGCGCTATGAAAATCCCACACCAAAACGTCATTTAATTTAAGTGCGGAATGGATGTTGCGTTAGAGGCTAAAATGCTTGTGGTATAGCTATACTGACATGACTCGTAATAGTGCGTTACTGCCATTATGCAGAAATTTACTTTTTCAGCGTTAAAAGCCGTAACGCAAAACTCATAATCTACCTAATAGACAATTGATATTAACATTTTAGGATTCTGACATTTAAAATAACCTATTTTTCATTGTTAAAAGAATATGCAAATCCTTTATGACTAAAACCCAGTATTTAGTGCATGACGGCTGTCCCTAGCATCAGTCAATAGTAATTCTATGTCAGGATTAGACAGGGGACGATGGAAAAATGAGTGGTAAGAGCCATCATTACAAATAAAGAATCTTAATAACCAAACAATATAACTCCTTCCCCCATTCCTGCACTTTTTTTGGCACCAAAGGGCCCAAACGAATAAACAAATCGACTTTATCAATCAATCATTTGTTTTTTGTTTGTTTCATCCAATAATGTAAGATTTTTGTATAACAACTTGATGATTCATAAAAATTATGATGAATTTGCATTTGTCAATATCCTAGATGAACATCTCTACTTAAATACATCTCTTTGCTTTACATTTTTTTTTGTAGTGCATATTTTAATGTTTTAATTGCTCACATTTGTCACACATATATATATACAGAGTATATATATACTATAAATATATATATACACAGTATATATACTATAAATACTATACTATAATACTATAAATATATATATATATATATATATATATATATATATATTTAATGCATTTGAAGTATACAATAATTTCATTGCAATGAGTAGTACAAAGTAAGCTGTACAAATGTTAATGAAACCCTGGGGGCCCACTAAATAATATTTATGGATTTTTCTTATTAAGAAGAGGAGAGAGGTCTGCTGGTATTCCAATCCATTCTGGAAGAAAAGCTGCTTCATACTTAAAGACCTTTAAGAAATTAGACTCTGGTAAAGTGTAATTTGTGAGGTAGATAGTTTCACCTCCCACCAAGTATCCCGCCCAAACACCAAATGTTCCTATGGTCATGATAGTGTGGTTACAATGTGCAAGAAGGGCAAAGTCTCTGCCAGGTGAACCCTCTTTCCCATCACCAGCAAAGTGGACATCTCCCTTTGAATTGTTAATATTTTCCTTACACCAATCCATTCCATTACTAGTGACCACAAACAAAGGGTTTTCATACTTTTGTCTGAAGTAGTCCATGGCTTTCTGCAAATATGCTTTGTCAGCTATAACACCTTTCCATGTGTTAGGCATAACATGGACATAATCCCCTCTACGTACGTGCACCCCTACAAAAGTAACATTTTTCCTGTCTCCCCTTACATTGGAAAGATAAGCATTGGTCTCTTCTCTAATGAAGTCATGAAAAGTAAACTGATCCAAAATCTCTTCCTTTATATGATGATAGAAAGTAAATGAACAGGGATAACCTGTAAATTTCACAAATTCTCCTTCAATATTGTTATATTCTGAAGACATCCAGTCATGAAGCCAATAATGCCTCCAATTAATTCTATTAGCTACCTCCTGATTAATCACAGGTAGCTTCAATTTAAATATTTTGGATAACTCATTGTGCATTCCAGGTAAAACATATGCCTGTCGCCCATTTAGCTTTGCTAGTGCATAGAGTGTTGCATATTCTCCCATTAAGTTGCCAAGACGTCCAGCTTGATTGACAGTCCACATGCCAGTGGGTTTCTGAACAGTAATTTCTTTCTTGTCATTTTCCTTCATTATTTTATTTTCTAGCTCTTTCATTTCGTTGACATTGCTGAACATTGAGGAGTATCCATTTTTTTTATACCCATAATAAAAGTAAGATATATTTATCAAAAAAAGGAATGAAATGGTGCTGAAGAAGATCCAAGCGCAACGACTAGACATTTCCTAGATAGTTCCAGAGACATTAACTAGTTGGAAAAAATAAATAAAATCAGTCTGAATATTAATGAAATATGTGTCATGCATTAACATATTTCAAGTTATTTTTCTTTAACACAGCAATTATTTCCTATATATATACATGCTGATGAAGGGTAGTTTATACCCGAAAATGTTCCATTAAAATAACCTTGTTATTTCACACAGAAAGCCCTGTGAGTGCAATTTTTCGTTATAATTTTATATATATATATACATATATATACATACATACATACATATATATACATAGAAAAAGATTGAAACACGAAAATTTCCAAATTTTTCAGTGCTTTTTTTTTTTTTTTTTAAATTCATTAATTTATTCTGCAATTAAAAAGACTATGGCTAACACTTTTGTAATTATAAATACTTTGCTATCAATATACTAACATTACTATGTAATTACATTTTAACTTTACAAAGGGGGTCTATTCTATGCCAGACTGTGGTATTACCACGTAAGCTGATAAGTTTACTGTGTGTATGTAAGAGTGTACAGTGTCAGACGTGCCAATAAAGAAAATATTTCCTTGTACATTCATTTGCATATCTGTTGATGTCATACAAATTGGTTCCTGTATTTTTTATGTAGTTATTTCTTAATGAAAGAATATTTTTACTTAAAGGGACACAACCCACATTTTTTCTTTTGTGATTCAGATAGAGCATGACATTTTAAGCAATTTTCTAATTTACTCCTATTGTCAAATTTTCTTTATTCTCTTGGTATCTTTATTTGAAATGCAAGAATTTAAGTTTAGATGCTGGCCCATTTTTGGTGAACAACCTGGGTTGTCCTTGCTGATTGGTGGATAAATTCATCCACCAATAAAAAAGTGATGTCCAGGGTTCTTCTGAACCCAAAAAAACTTAGATGCCTTCTTTTTCAAATAAAGATAGCAAGAGAACAAAGATAATTTGATAATAGGAGTAAATTAGAAAGTTGCCTAAAATTACATGCTCTATCTGAATCATGAAAGAAAAAAATTGGGTTCAGTGTCCCTTTAACATATTCTATTTAGAATGTAAGCTCACAAGCCCACCTGTCCTGTTGATCATTTTAAAGAGACAGTTAACAATTGTTAATTGTTATTGTTTAAAAAGTTAGATAACGCCTTTACTACCCATTCCCCAGCTTTGCACAACCAACATTGACAAATTAATATACTTTATAACATTTAAACCTCTAAATGTTTGCCTGTTTCTAAGCCACTACAGACAGCCTCTTATCACATGCTTTATTAGCTTTTCCCCACAGGAGACTGCTAGTTCATGTGGGCCATATAGATTTCATTGTGCTCACGCCCGTCGGTTCTACACAACACAGCTAAAATGCAAGTCAATAGATAATAAATAAAAAGTCATGTGATCAGAAAAGAGGTTTAAATGCAAGATAATCACAGAGATTAAAAGTATATTAATAGAACCATGTTGGTTGTGCAAAACTGGGGAAAGGGTAATAAAGGGATTCTCTATCTTTTTAAACAATAACAAAAATTGAGTTGACCGTCCCTTTAAGTAAAGATAGTTCACAGCTTATAGTGACTCAAGGGCAGGGCTCTCTACCCTTATGATTTAAAGGGACAGTCAAGTCCAAAAAAACCTTTCATGTTTCAAATAGGGAATGTAACTTTAAACAACTTTCCTTTTTACTTTTATCACCAATTTTGCTTTGTTCTCTTGGTATTCTTAGTTGAAAGCTAAACCTAGGAGGTTCATATGCTAATTTCTTAGACCTTGAAGGCCACCTCTAATCTAAATATATTTTGATAGTTTTTCACCACTAGAGGGCATTAGTTCACGTGTTTCATTTAGATAACATTGAGCTCATGCACATGAATTTACCGTGGAGACAGCTCTGATTGGCTAAAATGCAAGTCTGTCAAAAGAACTGAAATAAGTGGGCAGTCTGCTGAGGCTTAGATACAAGGTAATTACAGAGGTAAAACGTGTATAATTATAACTGTGTTGGTTATGCAAAACTGGGGAATTGGTAATTAAGGGATTCGCTATCTTTTAAAACAACAAAAATTCTGGAGTTGACTGTCCCTTTAAATAATTATTATACTCCATAACTGTATACAAACGGTTTATGTATATGTATTCTGTTTATTATACTCCATAACTGTATACTTAAAGGGATATAAAACCCACATATTTTCTTTTGTGAGTCAGACAGAGCATACAATGTTAAAAAAGTTTCCAATTTAGTTCTATTACCAAATTTGCTTTTGTTGAAGAGATGCCTAGATAGGTGTCTGGAACATTACATGGCAGGAAATAGTGCTTCCATCTAGTGCTCTTACAAATGGATACAATTCTTACAAAGCTGCTGCCATATACCGCTCCAGAAATAGGCAGGCAAGTTTATGTAACTGCTTTTCAACCAAAGATACCAAGAGTACAAAGAAAGATTGCTAATATAAGTAAATTAGAAAGTTGTTTAAAACTACATGATCTATATGAATCACTAAATAAAAAAAAAATTAATTTCATATCCCTTTTATAAATTAATAATAATAATAATAATAATAATAATAATAATAATAATAATAATACTAATTCTACTTACCTATCGCTCATTACTTTTGAGACTGAGATTATCCAGACAAATATCTAAATATAAAAAACTGTGCTAACACTATCTATTTAATAATTATTAGTATTTAAAACATATTAAAAAAGAAACTGTACAGTCACATTTTGAAACTTATAGTATATTGTACATGAGGTATTTTACAGATATTTAAAAATAATATGGATTTATTAGGCTTTTGATAAATGTAGCCTATTTTGAATTTCTAAATGATCTATTACTATTATATTTAAATTCTGTATATAGAAGATTAATTCAGTTTATAAAATCTAGTTTGTTAGCTAGCAGCTATTTAATTAATATTTTGGTGATTTTAATGTGACAGTACAACATTGCATATTTTATGACATATGTAATCTTATTGCAGATGTTTTATGTTATGCTTTTACAGACTTTATTTTTAATTTTAGTTTTCACTGACCCATTTGCAGCCTGGAGAACAGACCATAAAAGGACAGTCTTCACCAGAATTGTTATTGTTTTAAAAGATAGATAATCCCTTTATTACCCATTCCCCAGTATTCCCCAATATGGTTATATTAATACATTTGTTACCTCTGTGATTACCTTGTATCTAAGCATCTTCTCACAGCCCCCTGATCACATGACTTTTTATTTATCATCTATTGATTTTAGCCAACTAGTGCTGTCTGTAGCGGCTTAGAAACAGATAGAAATGTAGAGGTTTAAATCTTATAAAGTATATTCATATAACAATGTTGGTTGTGCAAAGCTGGGGAATGGGTAGTAAAGGTATTATCTATCTTTTTAAGCAATAACAATTTTGGTGTTGACTGTCCCTTTAAATAGTATGTCACACTGTCGTGCTCTGGAATACTTTTAGCCTATTAACATACAACACTTTAAATACATATATAAATATATTTTACTTGTTTCACTTACCTTGTTAAGATTTAACTTCACCTTGCTCCGTGTATGACAGTGACAACAGACATTTTATTATTTTGGCATGACATCTCGTCTTCAACACAAAGGATTTCTCTTTACTTACAATCTGAACTCAGGGAGGAAGTACAGTTGTAATATTTCTAAATGACTAAGATTCAGGGAGGTTGCTATGCAGGGAGTGGTTTATGATAGGTACTAATCATACAAGTAAAACACGCCCTGCAAGAAATTTGAGTACACTGACCCTTGTTAATAGACCTCAAGGATATATTATAATGTAAGGATAAAAGGTAAATAGAAACAGAGCTATAACAATGCTTTTGTATTGAGGGTTGATATAAAATAGTGTAACAGGCATTGATTAATGGAATACCTTTTTAACCTTTCAGTGCTAAGCCATTAAAGGGACATGATACTCAAATGCTAAATCACTTGAAACTGATGCAGTATAACTGTAAAAAGCTGACAGGAAAATATCACAAGAAAACAAGGGGATATTAAGAGGGCGCTAACAAAAGCTAAAGAATCCTATTAAAACACCTTAAATAAATGAATACATATGCAGCAAATCAATTAAAAAGAATGTATTATAATATGTCAGAAAAAATTAATATCTTTAAAAAATGGGATGTCTCCCTTAAATAAATAGCATGCACAACAATAGCTTATTTGTATAGCTGTATGAAATCAATTTAAATATTCTAAAATATCATGTTATGCTCCAATAAAAATCACTTCAAAAATATCCAAAATAGAGGAGTCTGTAGGTAACAAACGAAAATATTTTAACAGCAGAAATATTTTGACTCAGAGATTATCACCACCTTAAACCAAGTTATTCTCAAAATGATGTCATAACATAGGTCTTTAAACAGGAGGAGGATCACCTGGCGGTTCTCAATGTAAATAATATCACAAAGGTATTTTGCACACAGTCTTATGATATTGTACCTTCGGTTATCCTGAAGTTGTATATGATCTGTCTTTCTTCGTTGCGCATGCGCTTTGCATACGTTTCCCTCTTGTGCTGTTCACTCTTTATGATTGGCCACTCACCATCACGTGATTTGTTTCTTTTTCTGTCACTCTTAGTAACCAGAATCAACTGCAAAAGGGATACAATATTATTTCCACAAATTGCTTCTCTTAAGTGCCTGCTCTTAGTGTATAAAACACGCAAGCTGCCCCACAATATCGAGATCTGCCAATTCGTGTTTGTCTGATTACAGTGAGGATCACAATGTAACCCGGGTTATGTGTAGTTGCATCAGATAGCTCTTTCCTATAGGAGTTACGTCCGTGGTTGAAAATAAAGTTTTTGAGCAGTTTTTCTTACCACTGTATATGTTGGTTACTGCTTTTTTGAAGATATTGGCCTCTATTTATCAAGGTCTGTCAGATCAGGGATCAGGTCCGACAGACCTCGCTGAATACGGCGAGCAATAGGCTCGCCGTATTCAGCATTGCACCAGCAGCTCACAAGAGCTGCTGGTGCAACGCCGCCCCCTGCAGACTCGCGGCCAATAGGGGGTGTCAGTCAACTAGATCGTATTTGATCGGGTTGATTTCCGGAGATGTCTGTCCGCCTGCTCAGAGCAGGTGGACAGGTTATGGAGCAGCGTTCTTTGTGACCGCTGCTTCATAATTTGTGTTGGCGAGTCTGAAGACTCACCAGAAACACGGCCCTTCAAGCTCCGTACCTTGATAAATATGGGCCAATATGTTAGTTACTGCCTTAAAACATCAACGCCCTTTCACCCAGTTCTTGGGCTTTTTCAAGATATGTTTCAGGCAGAACAGTACTGTGATTTAAAGACCTATGTGTTTTTTGATTGGTTCCAAGTTGATTAGTTCTTAAGGTGTTTTTTTATGAATCTTCATTCATTTTCAAAGCTTAAGGTGGAATTTTAATAAAAAGGATATCTCATTATATAATTCTAATATAAACACAGTGCCTAGAAATACATATATTCTATACATTATCTTTAATGAATTATTAGATATTTTATTACAGACATAAATAGAAATGAAAAATAAAAAAGAGAATAAAAATAATAAGTATACAAATCCAGTGTATATTTTGGAGCAATTCATTATTCAAATAAAAATGGAGACAGATCCAATTCTGAATTAAAGGGCCATAATACCCAAATGTTTAAACACTTGAAAGTGATGCAGTATAGCTGTAAAAAGCTGACTAGAAAATATCTCCTGAACATCTCTATGTAAAAAAGAAAGATATTTTACCTCAAAAGTTCCTCAGTAGCCACATCCCATTGTAAAGGATTTCTAAGCTGCATTTTAGTGTGTCTGTCCTGGCACAGCTTAGGGGATGAGCCTTGTGCGCTCTCATATTATTTCCCTATTCAGCTTACTATGAAATCTCATGAGAGTTAAGTCAAATCTCATGAGATCACAGTAAAAGAGTTCATGACCTCAGCACTGCTAATGCTGATTGGCTGCTGTTCATTTCTTCATTTTTTTATTTTTTTTTTACCTGCAGCTGAGCAACAGCTGAGTATAACTTTTTACACAGAACTTACTCTGCTGAGCTGAGGAAATTGTGAGGTAAAATATCTTCCTTTTTTACATAGAGATGCTCAGGTGATATTTTCCTGTCAGCTTTTTACAGTTATACTGCATCAGTTTCAAGTTATTTAGCATATGAGTATTATGTCCCTTTAAGTCCCTTAGGGTATAGTGTATCAAACTTATATAAGTTCTGCTTCCTTTATAAGTAGTCTTTTCTCAATATCACCTCCCCTCCAATTGTTTGCTATCTTTTGTATTCCCCAATATTTTAAATCTTTTATATTCCCTTAATGAACCTCTTTGAAATGTTTGTATAAATGTGTATTATCTAATTCCTTTGTTAGGCTGCATGGATGTTCCCTAACCCTATCTCTCAGGGTTCTTTTAGTTTCACCTATGTAAAAAAGGAAAATATCACCTGAGCATCTCTATGTAAAAAATGAAGATATTTTACCTCACAATTTCCTCAGCTCACCAGAGTAAGATCTGTGTAAAAAGTAGGGATGGGCGAATGTTTCGCAACATTCGAAAAATGGCACGAATTTTAACACATTCGTTCGTTCGAATCGAATTTCGAATGTTTACATAACATTCTAACATTCGATTTTCGAATATTCGGTTTCGAATTTTACGATTACATTCGAAAATATTCGAATTCGAAAAATTCGAATTTAGATTGTAATAGTATTTCTAATGCTTTTTCTTTAAATGTAATATTCGAATTATGCAATATTCGAAATCGAAAAATTCAAATTTAGATTGTAATAGTATTTCTAATGCTTTTTCTTTAAATGTAATATTCGAATTATGCAATATTCGAATTCGAAAAATTCGAATTTAGATTGTAATAGTATTTCTAATGCTTTTTCTTTAAATGTAATATTCAAATTATGCAATACGTGTATTCGAATTCGAAAAATTCGAATTTAGATTGTAATAGTATTTCTAATGCTTTTTCTTTAAATGTAATATTCGAATTATGCAATACGTGTATTCGAATTCGAAAAATTTGAATTTAGATTGTAATAGTATTTCTAATGCTTTTTCTTTAAATGTAATATTCGAATTATGCAATATTCGAATTCGAAAAATTCGAATTAAGATTGTAATAGTATTTCTAATGCTTTTTCTTTAAATGTAATATTCGAATTATGCAATACGTGTATTCGAATTCGAAAAATTCGAATTTAGATTGTAATAGTATTTCTAATGCTTTTTCTTTAAATGTAATATTCGAATTATGCAATATTCGAATTCGAAAAATTCAAATTTAGATTGTAATAGTATTTCTAATGCTTTTTCTTTAAATGTAATATTCGAATTATGCAATACGTGTATTCGAATTCGAAAAATTTGAATTTAGATTGTAATAGTATTTCTAATGCTTTTTCTTTAAATGTAATATTCGAATTATGCAATATTCGAATTCGAAAAATTCGAATTAAGATTGTAATAGTATTTCTAATGCTTTTTCTTTAAATGTAATATTCGAATTATGCAATACGTATATTCGAATTCGAAAAATTCGAATTTAGATTGTAATAGTATTTCTAATGCTTTTTCTTTAAATGTAATATTCGAATTATGCAATATTCGAATTTGAAAAATTCGAATTTAGATTGTAATAGTATTTCTAATGCTTTTTCTTTAAATGTAATATTCGAATTATGCAATATTCAAATTCGAAAAATTCAAATTTAGATTGTAATAGTATTTCTAATGCTTTTTCTTTAAATGTAATATTCGAATTATGCAATACGTGTATTCGAATTCGAAAAATTCAAATTTAGATTGTAATAGTATTTCTAATGCTTTTTCTTTAAATGTAATATTCGAATTATGCAATACGTGTATTCGAATTCGAAAAATTCGAATTTAGATTGTAATAGTATTTCTAATGCTTTTTCTTTAAATTTAATATTCGAATTATGCAATACGTGTATTCGAATTTGAAAAATTCGAATTTAGATTGTAATAGTATTTCTAATGCTTTTTCTTTAAATGTAATATTCTAATTATGCAATACGTGTATTCGAATTCGAAAAATTTGAATTTAGATTGTAATAGTATTTCTAATGCTTTTTCTTTAAATGTAATATTCGAATTATGCAATATTCGAATTCGAAAAATTCGAATTTAGATTGTAATAGTATTTCTAATGCTTTTTCTTTAAATGTAATATTCGAATTATGCAATACGTGTATTCGAATTCGAAAAATTCGAATTTAGATTGTAATAGTATTTCTAATGCTTTTTCTTTAAATGTAATATTCGAATTATGCAATACGTGTATTCGAATTCGAAAAATTCGAATTTAGATTGTAATAGTATTTCTAATGCTTTTAACCCCTTAATGACCACAGCACTTTTCCATTTTCTGTCCGTTTGGGACCAAGGCTATTTTTACATTTTTGCGGTGTTTGTGTTTAGCTGTAATTTTCCTCTTACTCATTTACCGTACCCCCACATATTATATACCGTTTTTCTCGCCATTAAATGGACTTTCTAAAGATACCATTATTTTCATCATATCTTATAATTTACTATAAAAAAAATATAAAATATGAGGAAAAATTGAAAAAAAATACACTTTTTCTAACTTTGACCCCCAAAATCTGTTACACATCTACAACCACCAAAAAACACCCATGCTAAATAGTTTCTAAATTTTGTCCTGAGTTTAGAAATACCCAATGTTTACATGTTCTTTACTTTTTTTGCAAGTTATAGGGCAATAAATACAAATAGCACTTTGCTATTTCCAAACCATTTTTTTTCAAAATTAGCGCTAGTTACATTAGAACACTAATATCTTTCAAGAATCTCTGAATATCTATTGACATATATATATATTTTTTTAGTAGACATCCCAAAGTATTGATCTAGGCCCATTTTTGTATATTTCATGCCACCATTTCACCGCCAAATGCGATCAAATAAAAAAAATTGTTCACTTTTTCACAAATTTTTTCACAAACTTTAGGTTTCTCACTGAAATTATTTACAAACAGCTTATGCAATTATGGCACAAATGGTTGTAAATTGTTCTCTGGGATCCCCTTTGTTCAGAAATAGCAGACTTATATGGCTTTGGTGTTGCTTTTTGGTAATTAGAATGCCACTAAATGCCACTGTGCACCACACGTGTATTATGCCCAGCAGTGAAGGGGTTAATTAGGGAGCATGTAGGGAGCTTTTTGGGGTAATTTTAGCTTTAGTGTAGTGTAGTAGACAACCCCAAGTATTGATCTAGGCCCATTTTGGTATATTTCATGCCACCATTTCACCGCCAAATGCGATCAAATTAAAAAAAACGTAACATTTTTCACAATTTTAGGTTTCTCACTGAAATCATTTACAAACAGCTTGTGCAGTTATGGCACAAATGGTTGTAAATGCTTCTCTGGGATCCCCTTTGTTCAGAAATAGCAGACATATATGGCTTTGGCGTTGCTTTTTGGTATTTAGAAGGCCGCTAAATGCCGCTGCGCATCACACGTGTATTATAGCTAGCAGTGAAGGGGTTAATTAGGTAGCTTGTAGGGAGCTTGCAGGGTTAATATCACATTTAGAGTAGAGCTCAGCCTCCCACCTGAAACATCAGACCCCCTGATCCCTCCCAAACAGCTCTCTTCCCTCCCCCACCCCACAATTGTCCCCGCCATCTTAAGTACTGGCAGAAAGTCTGCCAGTACTAAAATAAAAGCTATATTTGGTTTTTTTGTGTGTTTTTAAAAAGGCATATTTACATATGCTGCTGTGTACTATCCCCCCTTATCCCCTAACCTCACTGATCCCCCCCAAACAGCTCTATAACCCTCCCACTCTAACTTAATCTGCGCCATCTTGGGTACTGGCAGCTGTCTGCCAGTACCCAGTTTAGAAGAAAAACATGCTTTTTTTAAATTTTTACTAATTTTTTCTGTAGTGTAGCTTCCCCCCACACCAAACCAACCCCCACCCCTCCACGATCTCTTTTTGTGCTTTTGCACAAACAAGATTTGGGTATTTTTTATTAAATATATTTGCCGTAGTGTAGCGGTTCCCACCCGCTCCCGCCCGTGCACGCGCCCGCCCGCCACCCTCCGTGCACGCGCGCGCGCCCGCGCGCGCCCCCTAACGTTCCCGCCCCTGATCCCGCCCCCCTTGACTTCACGGCACCCACCGATGGCCGCCCACCCGCCTCCCAAGCCGGCTCCCACCCACCAACGATACCGGCCATCGATGTCCGGTGCAGAGAGGGCCACAGAGTGGCTCTCTCTGCACCGGAAGGCCATGTAAGGTTATTGCAGGATGCCTCCATATCGAGGCATCACTGCAATAACCGGAAAGCAGCTGGAAGCGATCAGGATCGCTTCCAGCTGCTTTCCACACAGAGGACGTGCAGGGTACGTCCTCAGGCATTAACTGCCTTTTTTTTGAGGACGTACCCTGCACGTCCTCGGTCATTAAGGGGTTAAATGTAATATTCGAATTATGCAATATTCGAATTCGACAAATTTGAATTTATATTCGAATTCGAAAAATTCGAATTTATATTCGAATTCGAAAAATTCGAATTTATATTCGAATTCGAAAAATTCAAATTTCGAATGTAGACATTCGATATAATTATAAACATTCGAATTCGAAAGTGACATTCGAAAACTGTAAATAACATTCAATTTTCGAATTTTTAAGAATATTCGTTCTTATCGACATTCGAATTTAGAATTCGAATTTCGGTAATAACATTCGTTCTACATTCGAAATTCGAAAATTTGCACATTCGCCCATCCCTAGTAAAAAGTTATACTTCAGCTGCTGCCCAGCTGCAGATAAAAAAAAATATGAAGAAATGAACAGCAGCCAATCAGCATCAACAGTGCTGAGGTCATGAACTCTTTTACTGGGATCTCTTGAGATTTGACTTAACTCTCATGAGATTTCATAGTAAACTTCCTTAAACTGAATAGAGAAATAAGAGTGCACAAAGCTCGCTCCTTTGCCTGTCCCGGAACAGACATACTGATTTGCTGCTTAGATGTCCATTAGAATGGGATGTGGCTACTGAGGAATTTTTGAGGTAAAATGTCTTTCTTTTTTATATAGACATGTTCAGGTGATATTTTCTAGTCAGCTTTTTACAGCTATGCTGCATCACTTTCAAGTGTTTCAACATTTGGGTATCATGGCATTTTAAACACACTTAATTATTTTTATCAGCAGATCTGCAGTTGTCATTAAGATCATATTATAGTCATCTGGGTTTCTTATCCCTTATTAAAAAGAGAGATCTCTGCTCTTTCACAAAAATGTGTGTGTCTTTATGGGGTGGAAGGGAACCTTTAAGAGCAAGCAAAACTATGGGCTCCATGTACTAAGCAGTCAGCGAGCTACCCGCAACAAATCTCGCGTCAAAACTCGCAAACTGATATGTACAAAGCCGTCAATTATGTTAAAACTCGCATCTTTAAAATTGCGAGCGTACTTATCCGCCAAACCTCGCTACCGCTCCATTTTTCACTGTAATTAGACACATTTGACCACCAACTCGCCAAAAAACGAATGTACTAAAAAATCTATTTGTCCGCTCGCTACAATTTCCGCTCCCACCTCGCTATTTTTGCCTCGCCACCTTTTAGGTGGCGGGCAAGGTACAAAACAATAGGAAAGTCAATCTAGACGCCAGTCTAGACATATATAAAAGGCAGTAATATCAGCATTGTACTTACAGCATAACTGGCGTCTAATTTGTCTCTCATTTCCATGTACATAAATTGCGCCCAATTTGTCGACTGTAATTAAAGAGTAATCTTTTTAAATTTGTATTGTTAGTTGTCAATCTTTATAATTATTTTTATATTAATATTTATATATTATCAGATCCAGATGAAGCCATATCCAAATTGTAAATAAATATTACAAAAATAACGCTCTGTTATCACTCTTCAAAAAATTTTGAACAATAATAAAGTTGTTTAGATAAGTTGAACTTTTATAGGAGCAAAATTCTATTCCCGCGACTACTATGATGTTCGTGACACCTTGCATGTCACGTGTTAATAATTGGCCAGACAATTCAACTGAAAGTTAAGTACCATCAGCTTAGTCGCGGCGAGCGAGGCGTCAAATTTATCAACAATCCGCAACTGCTCGCGGCGGGCTAGACTTGTCTATTTATTGGGGGAATATTAGTACATAGCGACAGCGGACACCATTTCGCCCGCGGCGAGTAACGGCGAGTTTATCCGCGTCTACAATGACGGATGAATTGACGGCTTAGTACATGGAGCCCTTAGTCTAGTAGACAATAATTGTCATACCTAGTACAATCCCCCCTATACAGAGAGGCATAAAACCACTAAATTATCAAGGGTAATCCCCCTTTGGCTTTCATATGAGTGGTAGTTTGTGTTGGCTATAAAATGTGAATAGGGACGACTTTGGAGTCACTACCCTGTATAGTAAATACATTATGTAGGTGACCACTATTAAAGTAGAGGGTTATGTGACCTTCTATTTAAAAGATGAGAATCCACTGTTTTAAATAGGGGGTCTCACTTCACTTATTTAATAAATGTGAATAAATGTGTGAGTCTTGTGTTGTCACAGAGATTGCTGTCACAGAAATAAATAAATTACAATATCCAAATTTGTTAGTCCAACTTTTTCATTTATATTTGATTTTCTTTATATACTAACCTATTGCTCAATATTTTGAGAATTAAATGATTAGTTAGCATATTATATCAAAATATGATATAATGGTAAATATAATAAACACGTTTTTATTAGATAGAGTGATTTTACTGACAACAGACTGATCTGTAGAAGAATAGACCACAAACTCTGTGTCACCCAACCTCATAGTATGTCTTTCAGTTCCATCTTTGCTGCTGGGCTATTTATTATATGCCACTATGTTGAAACCATTTTTACACTTTTGAACTCACTGAATTTAATCAGTTCTAGTGCTTACCCATACAAACCATGCCTTGTCATTTTTAAAAAAAAAATCATTAACTTTGAGAAAAGTCCTCTAATCTACAAATATATACAAATGTAGGTTAAAGTTAGCACCCAGAATGAAAAGCGACTTTGTATAATTTTTCTAAAGTATGTGATCAGTGTTTTATAAATTCTAAAATCAAACTATGTATTATTCCAGATTTAACACCAATTAAGCATCTAGAAATACAAAATATGTCATTGTATTTAAATGTTTCCCAATACAAATTAATTAGAAAAACATTTTTTATTAATCTCTTTCTCCCAGATTACCAGTAGAGCAAACAAATACAAGTAGTATAAAGCACCAAAAATGCTTGTTAATAAAGAAAGTGTGCGCAAGAGAGCACCAAGCTACAGGGCCGGACTGGGAAATCAGACCAGCCCTGGAAATTTGTATAGACCGGCCCAGCCCCGCCCCTCCAGCCCCGTCCCCTTTAAGAAACTATTTTAAAAAATATTTTAATTTAAAAATAGTAACTATTAAAGCACTAGTAAATACAGTAGATTTGAATTATCAACAAATGCATTGTAGCAAGTAGGGATGGGCGAATGTGCAAATTTTCGAATTTCGAATGTAGAACGAATGTTATTACCAAAATTCGAATACTAAATTCGAATGTCGATAAGAACGAATATTCTTAAAAATTCGAAAATCGAATGTTATTTACAGTTTTCGAATGTCACTTTCGAATTCGAATGTTTATAATTATATCGAATGTCTACATTCGAAATTCGAATTTTTCGAATTCGAATATAAATTCGAATTTTTAGAATTCGAATATAAATTCGAATTTTTCGAATTCGAATATTGCATAATTAGAATATTACATTTAAAAGCATTAGAAATACTATTACAATCTAAATTCGAATTTTTCGAATTCGAATACACGTATTGCATAATTCGAATATTACATTTAAAGAAAAAGCATTAGAAATACTATTACAATCTAAATTCGAATTTTTCGAATTCGAATATTGCATAATTCGAATATTACATTTAAAGAAAAAGCATTAGAAATACTATTACAATCTAAATTCGATTTTTTTCGAATTCGAATACACGTATTGCATAATTCGAATATTACATTTAAAGAAAAAGCATTAGAAATACTATTACAATCTAAATTCAAATTTTTCGAATTCGAATATTGCATAATTCGAATATTACATTTAAAGAAAAAGCATTAGAAATACTATTACAATCTAAATTCAAATTTTTCGAATTTGAATATTGCATAATTCGAATATTACATTTAAAGAAAAAGCATTAGAAATACTATTACAATCTAAATTCGAATTTTTCAAATTCGAATACACGTATTGCATAATTCGAATATTACATTTAAAGAAAAAGCATTAGAAATACTATTACAATCTAAATTCGAATTTTTCGAATTCGAATACACGTATTGCATAATTCGAATATTACATTTAAAGAAAAAGCATTAGAAATACTATTACAATCTAAATTCGAATTTTTCGAATTCGAATATTGCATAATTCGAATATTACATTTAAAGAAAAAGCATTAGAAATACTATTACAATCTAAATTCAAATTTTTCGAATTCGAATATTGCATAATTAGAATATTACATTTAAAGAAAAAGCATTAGAAATACTATTACAATCTAAATTCGAATTTTTCGAATTCGAATACACGTATTGCATAATTCGAATATTACATTTAAAGAAAAAGCATTAGAAATACTATTACAATCTAAATTTGAATTTTTCGAATTCGAATATTGCATAATTCGAATATTACATTTAAAGAAAAAGCATTAGAAATACTATTACAATCTAAATTCGAATTTTTCGAATTCGAATATTTTCGAATGTAATCGTAAAATTTGAAACCGAACATTCGAAAATCGAATGTTAGAATGTTATGTAAACATTCGAAATTCGATTTGAACGAACGAATGTGTTAAAATTCATGCCGTTTTTCGAATGTTGCGAAACATTCGCCCATCCCTAGTAGCAAGACAATGCTATAGCATTTAGTCTAAACTTCAAATGAATGTCACTTTCGAATTCGAATGTTTATAATTATATCGAATGTCTACATTCGAAATTCGAATTTTTCGAATTCGAATATAAATTCGAATTTTTAGAATTCGAATATAAATTCGAATTTTTCGAATTCGAATATTGCATAATTAGAATATTACATTTAAAAGCATTAGAAATACTATTACAATCTAAATTCGAATTTTTCGAATTCGAATACACGTATTGCATAATTCGAATATTACATTTAAAGAAAAAGCATTAGAAATACTATTACAATCTAAATTCGAATTTTTCGAATTCGAATATTGCATAATTCGAATATTACATTTAAAGAAAAAGCATTAGAAATACTATTACAATCTAAATTCGATTTTTTTCGAATTCGAATACACGTATTGCATAATTCGAATATTACATTTAAAGAAAAAGCATTAGAAATACTATTACAATCTAAATTCAAATTTTTCGAATTCGAATATTGCATAATTCGAATATTACATTTAAAGAAAAAGCATTAGAAATACTATTACAATCTAAATTCAAATTTTTCGAATTTGAATATTGCATAATTCGAATATTACATTTAAAGAAAAAGCATTAGAAATACTATTACAATCTAAATTCGAATTTTTCAAATTCGAATACACGTATTGCATAATTCGAATATTACATTTAAAGAAAAAGCATTAGAAATACTATTACAATCTAAATTCGAATTTTTCGAATTCGAATACACGTATTGCATAATTCGAATATTACATTTAAAGAAAAAGCATTAGAAATACTATTACAATCTAAATTCGAATTTTTCGAATTCGAATATTGCATAATTCGAATATTACATTTAAAGAAAAAGCATTAGAAATACTATTACAATCTAAATTCAAATTTTTCGAATTCGAATATTGCATAATTAGAATATTACATTTAAAGAAAAAGCATTAGAAATACTATTACAATCTAAATTCGAATTTTTCGAATTCGAATACACGTATTGCATAATTCGAATATTACATTTAAAGAAAAAGCATTAGAAATACTATTACAATCTAAATTTGAATTTTTCGAATTCGAATATTGCATAATTCGAATATTACATTTAAAGAAAAAGCATTAGAAATACTATTACAATCTAAATTCGAATTTTTCGAATTCGAATATTTTCGAATGTAATCGTAAAATTTGAAACCGAACATTCGAAAATCGAATGTTAGAATGTTATGTAAACATTCGAAATTCGATTTGAACGAACGAATGTGTTAAAATTCATGCCGTTTTTCGAATGTTGCGAAACATTCGCCCATCCCTAGTAGCAAGACAATGCTATAGCATTTAGTCTAAACTTCAAATGAGTAGATTTTTTTCTGACAAATTTCATGTCATGTCAAAGTAATGTGACAATCATTAGCCAATAACAAATGCATATACATATATTCTGGGAATTATTGCACATGCTCAGTAGGAGCTGATGACTCAAAAAGTATAAATATAAAAAGACTGTGCACATTTTGTAAATGGAAGTAAATTGGAAAAGTTGTGTAAAATCATGAAAGTTTAATTCTGACTTGAGTGTCCCTTTAAACTTGTGGGAACATTTAAAAGGGTTTGAATTTGACCCATATACTTCAAATTTAATATAAATTATATGTAAAGATCTACTCTTTTTTTATAAATATGAAATAAATTTATTTTAGTAACAATAGCACAGAGTTATGAGCTTTTTTAAAGACAGTTTCAAAATGCACTAATTATTAAATGATGCACATACCACTATTATTTATGGATACCCTACTACAATTTAGTCACAAATTAATAGTGTCATCTGATGGTATAATCAGCCACCAAAACATTTCTGACCCCAGTCACTATAATACTGCCTGAATACATAAAGTACCAATGTTAACCCTAACCATGACCACCCATTTCACTTTAACCATACTTGCAACTCATTTGATAACCCTATATGCAAATAACACTAACTATAATTTTCAGCACATAACCCAAATGTACCAATTGCAAGATAGCTCTAACCAAATGATCCCAATATTCGCCATAATAAATACAACTATTAAATATATTTTCCCAATATTAAACCCTGTCTCAAAGCCTGCATTCACAAATACTCTTAACTCTGCCACCCTGATCACCTACTATACTTCAACCCTAAAAGTGCTGATCTGCATATTATCAGAAGAGTGGGAAGATTCATTTTTAACATTAACAATCCCGATCAACATTATTAAAAATTCAATAAATAATATGGGGGCAACTTTGAAACATCAGAATATTGAAACATAGAAGAAGAGTATGACTATGCTTGCCCTTAAGATGATTTGCACATTTTTCATTGGGAATCTGGCTGGAGTGGCTGCCTCTGAGTGTCCTCCTGTGACCAGATCCGTCATCATCTGGTCAGAACCTCAGCCTGAGGTCTTCTTTAGTCTGTGACTGTCCCAGTGTCCCTACCTACACATGACGCCACGTGGCCTCCAGGCTGCCTCCTCCAACTACTGAAGGAGTGCTATAGGGGTCTGCAGCAGCATACACCGCACTGCCCACTGCGGTAGCTAACGTGTTAAAAAACACATATATAAATATCTGTGCAAAACATAGACCCAATTTACAGAGTGCAATTCCAGCGTTTTCATTCATTTCTCCAGAAAACTGCTAATAAAATACCAAACAGGGAACCATAAGACACACATTGATTTGGGTCAGGGATGCCTGGTCATACCATATAATGTAGGTGATTATATGTAGTGGGGCTGTGCAGTCACCTCAGGGATTCCTGATGCAGCTTCCCTTCCAAAAGCACTGTCCATGGAACCCCTTATACTACTGTGTATCTGTCATCCTTCTACTTACCCTTTTTTGCAATCCTGTTTTGGCTGATCCTCTCTTCCCCAGTACAGATCCTCACTATAGGCTTGTCGCTGAGCTGCTGACGCTCACGCTCCCCAGCCAGGCTGGTAGCGTCCCAGACTCCCAGGCTCCCTCCACAATATGTCACATGGGTCACGTGTGACGTCACGTAAGCCGCAGCCGGGTTGGCCCACCCCCGCATTCCTTCCTTCCTGGCCGCCCTCATAGTGACAGACTGAGCTGCCTGTGGTGTGATCGACAGACTCAGTCTGATTGCTTGGCTTGCTTAAGTTGCCTTGCGTTAGGTAAGGTAGCGTAGTAGCGCTGCGGACCGGCCCTGGCCAGATAGGTGTTTAGGTATATTACATATGTTATGTATATAAATAAAGTAAATATACACTGATTCAGACAGTTAAGTTATACTACTACACTAGTACACATGAAAATTGCTGCTCTCTACAGCTGCAGCTGAGCCCTGGAGCACAGGCCAGCCCAGCTGAGCTGCCGGCCGGCAGCCCACCGGGATTTTTCCCGGTATCCCGGCTGCCCAATCCGGCCCTGCCAAACTACTCCAACCCTATAGTCCCTAACATATAGGGAAAAAAAGTTAGTGTCAAAAAGTAAAATTATGGAGAAGCGCTAAAAAAGCTGAAGGTGCGGTAGTAAATCACAAAGATAGATATGTTACTGGCTATGCCAAAAGATTTAATCGAACAAATAGATAGAATACATGAATGTAAAGATAGAATACATAAATGTAAAGATATTAAAAATCGGACGTCTCCGATATAATAAAAAACACAGAAAATATAAAAACTCAAACTCTCGATTGAATGCTGTTGCCAATATAATGAAATCAGTCTCTGAAATACTGTATTTAATGGTGATGCAAGGGCCCCTAGAACATAAACAAAGTCTCACCGTTTAGGATAAATGTCTAGGTGGAATAAATACGCATTACCTTCTTCCCATAGATGGTTTAGGATTCAATCGGTTTGTCCGATAACACCTCCGTGAGGCGTATGTGTGTCCCATGACGTCACCGGCCAGGGGCGTTGTCTCCAAGTTAAGACCCTATTGGTCAGGATCACTGAGCATGGAATATAGCGGCCGCTATAGTGTAGATTCGTAGAATTAAAAGGACAGGGTAGCTATACGCTATTTCTTAAAAGAGCATTAAGACTGTGCTGAGAAGGACACGGCTACAAGTTAAGCCTGTTTCGATACTGAACACACAGAGCGAGAGGACTACAAGAAGAATATTGGTAGTGATATTCAGCTAAAAGGTTCCAAGGAGCTACAAGTCTAACCCTGCGTGCTGATTGCACTAAGAGCGGGGATCCTTTTAATTCTACGAATCTACACTATAGCGGCCGCTATATTCCATGCTCAGTGATCCTGAGCAATAGGATCTTAACTTGGAGCCAACGCCCCTGGCCGGTGACGTCACGGGACACACATACGCCTCACGGAGATGTTATCGGACAAACTGATTGAATCCTAAACCATCTATGGGAAGAAGGTAATACGTATTTATCCCACCTAGACATTTATCCTAAGCGGTGAGACTTTGTTTATGTTTGAGGGGCCCTTGCATCACCATTTAATACAGTATTTCAGAGACTGATTTCATTATATTGGCAACAGCATTCAATCTAGAGTTTGTGCTTTTATATTTTCTGTGTTTTTTTATATATCGGAGACGTCCGATTTTTAATATCTTTACATTTATGTATTATATCTTTACATTCATGTATTCTATCTAATTGTTCGATTAAATCTTTTGGCATAGCCAGTAACATATCTATCTTTGTGATTTACTACCGCACCTTCAGCTTTTTTAGCGCTTCTCCATAATTTAACTTTTTAAATACTCATTGTCTTGTAGACTTTAGGTGCGATTAAATTTGCGCCGTCGCCCGCAAAAGCCGGCGTCGCCAGTTTTTAGTCAGGTATTGCTATCACATAAACGGTGCCGCATATAAATGCGGTGCATACATTTCACCTGTCACCTGCTAATTTTACTCCCATAAACTAACATAGAACCACGTCGCAAGTCAGTATCACATATTCAGTGCAAGGACTTATGCGGCAAAAATGTAGACATTTTACTCCATTTTCACCTCGCCACACATAGGCAGGCGCAGCAAGCCTTGCACTGAATATGTGAGTAACGTATCTCCCTGAAAGTATTAACTAACACCTAACGCATGCACAATATCTACCTGTCAACCGCCACCCCCACCACAATAACTAATGCTCTACCCATGAGCAGCTGTGTGTTGCACAATAGTTTAACAGGCCTAGGTACACATCCTGCCCTGATGATTGTGCTTTTCGGATAATGGATTTGGCTATGCCAACATACTTCTCAGGTAAACCATTGGCCTGTGAGTGATACGGGCTTATTGGTTTGTGCCTGACTCCCCATTCACGCAGAAAGCACTGGAATTCAGCACTCGAGAATTGCGGGCCATTATCAGACACAAGTTCTTCACACATTCCATGTCTCGAGATGTCATACTCTGCAAGGGTGCAGGTTCAGGAGTAAGGAGCTGTTGTGCAGAGGTGTCAGGTTTTGGGGTTAATGTTGTGTTTTGTCTGCGTGAGTCTTTCCCTTTAGGCATAATTAAACAGGTACAACATTTTAGGAAATAAAGGAGATGGTTTTATTTATAGGATAAAGCAATGTAGAGATATGCAATTAGATAAGACAAAGTCTATAGGTTGTAGTATAAGGTAGGAATACAGTTCTTTGTAATAACAGGCAGGAATGCAGAGCTTTGTAATAACAAACAGGATATTTGCATATGCTGTAGACTGGGACTGTGTAATAACACTCAGGAAAGTAGAGCTTTGTAATAACAAGCAGGAATGCAGAGCTTTGTAATAACAAATAGGATATTTGCATATGCTGTAGACTGGAACTGTGTAATAACACTCAGGGAACCTTTAAGAGCAAGCAAAACTTAATCTAGTAGACAATAATTGTCATACCTATTACAATCCCCCCTATCCAGAGAGGCATAAAACCACTAAATTATCAAGGGTAATCCCCCTTTCATATGAGTGGTAGTTTGTGTTGGCTATAAAATGTGACTTTGGAGTCACTACCCTGTATAGAAAATACATTATGTAGGTGACCACTATTAAAGTAGAGGGTTATGTGACCTTCTATTTAAAAGATGAGAATCCACTGTTTTTAAATAGGGGGTCTCACTTCACTTATTTAATAAATATGAATAAATGTGTGAGTCTTGTGTTGTCACAGAGATTGCTGTCACAGAAATAAATAAATTACAATATCCAAATTTGTTAGTCCAACTTTTTCATTTATATTTTCTTTATATACTCTATAACCTATTGCTCAATATTTTGAGAATTAAATGATTAGTTAGCATATTATATCAAAATATGTTATAATGATAAATATAATAAGGGGCGAATTAATTAAATTAAAGGCTCATTTCCAAAAATTACATCGACAGCAATATAATGAGCTATCAAACACCTTTGCCCGACTGGATCTGGCCCACAAACAATCCCCTACAAACCCTGATATACTGACTGACTTACAAAACGCTAAACAAGCATTAGACGGTTTCCTACAAATAGAATACCAGACACTTCGCGCAAAAACTAACAGCATGTTTTATTATGAAAGCAATAGGTCAGGCAAGTTATTAGCAAGAGCCTTGAAAAAAAAGAGATTGAAATCTTATATTAACGAATTACAAATACCTAATTGTCCCCACACCCTAAAAACTACTAAAGAAATTCTACAATCCTTTCATGACTACTATTCCACCTTATATAATATTCAAAGAAATGCACCCTCTCAAGGCCCTACCCCAGCTCTGATCTCTTATATTTCCAGCGCACATCTACCCACTATAACAACTGATCAACTTAACACCCTTAACAAACCCATTACCCAAATTGAACTCACCACGGCCATAAAATCACTTAACAATGGGAAAAGCCCAGGGCCAGACGGTTTCACTGGAAAGTACTACCACACCTTCTCTTCTCAACTATCCCCTTATCTCACTCAATTATTCAATGAAGTAACGGACACTAACCCGTTCCCCCAATCCATGCTAGAAGCGCAAGTAGTAGTGATCCCAAAACCAGGTAAACCCCCTACAACGCCCGCTAACTTTCGCCCAATCTCCCTCCTTAACATAGATATCAAACTTTACGCTAAAATATTAGCCACCCGCATCAACCTAATACTCCCAACAATTGTACATATTAATCAGGCAGGTTTCACTCCTCTTAAAGAAGCTAAAGATAATACGACCAAAATTCTATTACTAATGGAACATGCAGTTCACAACCATATCCCCTCCGCGTTCATCTCTATGGACGCGGAGAAAGCTTTTGATAGGCTAAACTGGCAATTTCTGAAGGAGACACTTTCCCAATTTGGCTTCGACTCGACCTTCACTGGAAAAATATTCTCCCTTTATAACAGTCCCCAAGCCAAAATAAAGTTGAACAATACCTTGTCCCAACCATTTTCAATCACAAACGGAACAAGACAGGGATGCCCCCTCTCCCCTATATTATTTATCCTTGCAATGGAGGTCCTAGCATCACATATTAGACACAACACGGACATACAGGGGTTCAAAATTGCTCACCAGGAATATAAAGCTACCTTATATGCTGATGACCTCTTTCTCACACTAACACGACCTCAAAACTCACTTCCCCCCCTCATTCAAACAATACACCAATACGGCAATTTTTCAAACTTCAAAATAAATATTACCAAATCAGAATTGCTCCCACTTGGACTACAGACGGAGGAAATCACTGCCATACAAGCACTCGCTCACTTTCGCATACAACCACGCGCTATAAAATACCTCGGTGTATATATCTCCCACCACACGCAAGTCACACTGGACACCAATTATAAAGCCATAGCCGATTCAATCCAAAATATACTGCGCTCCTGGAACAATAAACCACTCTCATGGCTAGGCAGAATTAATTCAGTCAAAATGATTCTTCTCCCCAAATTACTATACCTCTTCCAAACACTACCGATCCCAATCCCCAAATCTGTGATACACAATCTTCAAAAATCCTTCATCTCCTATATATGGCAACACAAAAGACCTCGGATAGCTACTGCCACCCTTTATCGCTCCAAAGAACTGGGCGGCCTTGGGATCCCAAACCTTACCCAATATAGACTGGCTAGCTTCTACACCAGAATAATACATTGGTGCAGACATTCAGTTCACAAAGAATGGGTTCTTCTAGAGCACTCGTTATCGAATACTTCACATCTTGGCAGCAAATGCTGGCTACATCCCTCCAAAAGAAACTTACCTACATATCTACCAATAATCACTAGAGAAACTTTAAAACTATGGGATACATCCATAAAACAACATAACCATATCTCAACTGTACCCTCCCCACTAACACCCCTTTGTGAAAATCCAGATTCTCCAATACCATTCCCCACACAAACATCTCAAACACCTCACATTATAAACTCCTCTCCCTGCCTTACAGTCATCCAAAATGGGAAAATCAAACCCTTAACCGAACTGGCCCCCATCCTGGACAAAATACATATAGAATGGTTTAAATACCAACAACTAACAGACTTCCTTGTCAAACATCCACATAAGCTATTACTTTTTCGCCCCCATAAGGGTTACGAAATCAGCTGCATCTATGACACCCTACACAGGGGCTTTCTATCTTTTACATACCAATTACTTACGCAACCGAGCAGCACATCTCTCCCCACGTACACGCAAAAGTGGGAAACAGAGATAGGCACTACACAAACCCCTAAGGAATGGCAAAAAATCTTCACTTGCATGACAAAATCCTCCTCATCCATTTATGTAATGGAAATGAATGTTAAGTTACTATATAGATGGTACTATACACCTCACCGACTTCACACCATTTTCCCTACACACTCACCGGAGTGTTGGAGAGGTTGCCACAACGTTGGCACTCCCACACACATCTGGTGGACGTGCCCAACAGCCCAAACATATTGGGAAGCTATCAGAGTCGAATTCGAAAAAGTTCTATCTCTAAGTCTCAGGCTCGACATCTGGTTTTTCATCTTTAATAAATTTACCAAAATAACTTGCAAACTCCGACTAGCCCTACTGACCATCATGACAAACTCAGCAAAACGACTAATTCCCAAAAACTGGAAATGCAATACACTTCCATCTATCCAGGTCTGGAGAGAAACAACTACCCAATCTCTTCAACTAGAAAAATATCGCTTTACTCGTAACAAACAAGTAGCCGACTATGACTCGATATATTTTTTGTGGGAGGAATATCTTAATCAGACGACCCCCACACCCAAAACCACCACCCGAACATCCATTTCTTAAATGCATATTCACTGACTACCCTTTGCTGACAAGCCAGATGCCTTCTCCTATTACTTTGACTTGAGCAGAAGGTCATTTTAAGAGCCCGATAATCACTGTCACAACAATTTACGTTTCTGCAGGAATCACGTACATATGAATATACATTTATACATCCATTTGAATTGTTCATTGTATTTTCTCATTCACTTAATTGAATTGTTTCCTTTTTTCTTTTTTCTTACCTAGTTTAAATAACTTACCTATGCAATCTAAATTTGCCTATTGAACGGTAAATATATCTACAACTCATATATGTCGAAACACTGTGTTATGTATATGGAATCATTGTAACCACATTGTTGCATATGTAACTGTTTTAATTCTGCGTTATACGCAGTAATTTTATGTTCAATAAAGCTTTTGAAAAAAATAAATAAAAAAAAAATAATGATAAATATAATAAACACTTGTTTATTAGATAGAGTGATTTTACTGACATTAGACTGATCTGTAGAATAGACCACAAACTCTGTATTACCCAACCTCATAGTATGTCTTTCAGTTCCATCTTTGCTGCTGGGCTATTTATTATATGCCACTATGTTGAAACCATTTTTACACTTTTGAACTCACTGAATTTACTGAATTTAATCAGTTCTAGTGGTTACCCATACAAACCATGCCTTGTCATTTTTAAAAAAAAAATCATTAACTTTGAGAAAAGTCCTCTAATCTACAAATATATACGAATGTAGGTTAAAGTTAGCACCCAGAATGAAAAGCGACTTTGTATAATTTTTCTAAAGTATGTGATCAGTGTTTTATAAATTCTAAAATCAAACCATGTATTATTCCAGATTTAACACAAATTAAGCATCTAGAAATACAAAAGATGTCATTGTATTTAAATGTTTCCCAATACAAATTAATTAGAAAAACATTTTTTATTAAACTCTTTCTCCAAGATTACCAGTAGAGCAAACAAATACAAGTAGTATAAAGCACCATTAATGCTTGCAAAAAAATCCATACCATTTGCATGTTTATACTTATATTACAAGTCACTGGTTAATATACAATGCTTGCAGTAGTTTAGTGCACGTTACAGTATTGGTGTCTGAGAGGTGTGTAGCTTCCCTAAGATGCACCAAAATTCATAATGGATAACACTCAAACACAAAGTCATTTGAAAGCATAAATTCTACTCACATATTTGTATTATACAACCACTGCTCACTTTCTGAGATGGTGTAGTGTTTGAATAGAGGTGTATGGGTACTTGCAGCATATCTATGCCGCTGAAAAACAGGAATAACTTTTACTAGAAGCATTTTTGCTAATGGAAGTATAATTCAAAAACGCTTCTCTTTAAACTTGAAATGCACCCATGCATTTTCCAATTTGGACCGTTATATCCATTTAAAAAAAAAAAATATATATATATATATATATATATAAAAATATATATATATATTATACTTTATTGGTAATATTAGTGATACAGAGGTATAGTGCAACAGCCAATTGACAAATTACCATTTTGAACATGGCATATTAACACAATAACATAAGTGGAAAATAAAATCAAGGAAGAAAGAAAAACAAGTGTAAATACTCATTGTCTTGTAGACTTTAGGCGTGATTACATATGCGGCGTCGCCCGCAAAGCCAGCATCGCCAGTTTTTAGTCAGGTATTGCTATCACATAAACGGTGCTGCATATAAATGCGGTGCATACATTTCACCTGTCACCCGCTAATTTTACTCCCATAAACTAACATAGAACAACGTCGCAAGTCAGTATCACATATTAAGTGCAAGGACTTATGCGGTGAAAATGGAGACATTTTACTCCATTTTCACCTCGCCACACATAGGCAGGCGCAGCAAGCCTTGCACTGAATATGCGATTACCGTATCTCCCTACAAGTATTAACTAACACCTAACGCATGCACAATATCTACCTGTCAACCGCCATCCCCACCACAATAACTAATGCTCTACCCATGAGCAGCTGTGCAGGGTAACATAAACCCTCCATGGGTGTTGCACAATAGTTTAACAGGCCTAGGTAAACATCCTGCCCTGATGATTGTGCTTTTCGGATAATGGATTTGGCTATGCCAACATACTTCTCAGCTAAACCATTGGCCTATGAGTGATACAGGCTTATTGGTTTGCGCCTGACTCCCCATTCACGCAGAAAGCACTGGAATTCAGCACTCAAGAATTGCGGGCCATTATCAGAAGCAAGTTCTTCACACACTCCATGTCTCTAGAGTATTGTTTTGAAAACCCATATGATTGCTGCTGCTTTTAGATTTCTCAGCTGTACTAGCTCAAATAATTTGCTGTAGTAATCTATTACTATTAGGTAGTTGTTGTCCTCAAAATGAAAAATATCTGTGGCCAGTCTCTGCCATGCCCATGAAGGAGTGTTCCATGGTGTAAGAGGTTCTTTTGCATTGTTTTTTTTAAATGTCTGGCAGGTTTTACATGTCTTCACAAGTGCCTCAATATCAAGGTTCAAATTAGGCCAGTAAACCAGATCCCGTGCTCTACACTTACACAGAGTAATGCCCAAATGTCCCAGGTGAATTTGTTCCAGTAATTTTACCTGCTGTGATTTAGGAATAAGAATACGGTCACCCATGAATATGATATCCGTATGAAAGGACCGTTCATTTCTCTCAGGCCAGAATCCCTGCAACTCAGGAGAAAGCTTCTTTCGTTTTCCTGGCCAGCCATTACACATGACACAAATTAGTTTTTCTAATACTTTATCTTGTTTGTTATCTTGTCTAAATTTTTCTAGATCAGCTATTGGAATATTTACTAGTACTGTATGTACCTGTTCTTCCAATTCAGGTTCATTCCATGCTTTATGTCCTTCTGGAAACACCCTAGACAGCGTATCTGTCATCGGAATTTCCTTTCCTGGTTTATATTTCACTGTGAGATAACACTGTTGTAGTTTCATAACCATCCTCTGCAGGCGTGGAGGTATAACAGATAGTGGTTTTTGCATGATGTACTCCAATGGTTTGTGATCTGTTTCCACAACCACTGGGCGACCATAGATATACTGGTGAAATTTCTCACATCCATTCACAATGGCCAACAACTCCTTCTCAATTGGCTTGTGTTGTTGTCAGAGCTTGTAAAGCATATGCAACAGGATATCCTTTTTGAATCAGCACAGAACCTAACCCAAACTGGGATGCATCCATTTGAAGTACAGTGCCACAGTTTACGTCAAAATATTTCAGCATTGGCCCTGGATGTTTAGTGATCAGTTTTTTTACTTTCTCAAATGTCTTTTCCATATTTGCATCCCAAGACCAAATAGCATCCCTTTGTAGCAATGCACATAGTGGGGCTGTCAGCTGAGCGAGGCCCTGAGAAAACTTGGATAGATCATTGAAAATGCCTAATGATGTCTCTAGTTCCTTCCTGGAGGATGGGGCCTTCATGCTATTAACTGCTGTTTTCTTTGGATTAGGCTTTAAGCCCTCTTTGGTTAGAAGGTGTCCAAAATATGTAACTTCTTCTACATCAATTTGCATTTTGTTTGGATTGAGTTTAAGATTTTTCTCCCTACACCTCTTGAGTAAGGCAATAAGGTTTTTGTCATGTGCTGTACGATTCTTTCCATAAACCAGCAAATCATCAATTATTTCTTCAACACCATGTAGATCAGCAATCAATTCATGTGATTTCTTTTCAAATATCTCTTGCTCAGAAGCAATGCCGAAAGGTACCCTTGTGAAGCACCATCGTCCAAAGGGGGAGTCGAAAGTGGTCAGGTGACTGCTGGGTTCATCAAGATGCAATTGCCAGTAACCAGATTGTGCATCCAGTACACTAAACACTGTTGCTCCTACTAGCTTGTAAGCTATATCATCTATGGTGAGGAGTTTGTAGTGTTCTCTCATTATTAATTTGTTCAAATCAGGTGGGCCAATGCAAATACAAATTGTGCCTGTGTTTTTCTTCTCTACCACAACCATAGAACTGATCCATTCTGATGGTTCTGTGACCTTTTCTACTACTCCCAACTTCTCCATCCTTGTTAGTTCTTGTTTTTACTTTAGCCTCAAGAGATAGAGGTATTTTCCTTGGGGCATGAATGACAGGATGTGCACCCTCTTTTATACGTATGTGGCTAATCCCCGGGAGGCACCTTAGGCCCTTGAATAGATCACTGAACTCACGCTTAATGTTGTCCTTTGACAATTCGCTGCACCCACCATCCACAGCCATAATGATCTTTACAAGTCCAATCTCTTTACTTGTTTTGAGACCTAATACTGCTGGGGCTTTTGTTCCTATCACAAACAATTGTAAGACTTTTTCAGATCCCTTGTAAAAACATTTTGCATGACAGCGACCCATCACTTTCAGCTTTTCACCACCATATCCCAACAGATTTGGTAGGTCTTGAGTCTCTAAGGGGGATTCATTTCTGAGGAGATCAAGGTATGTGTGGCTTAGCACACAGTTTACTTGTGCCCCTGTATCTATTTTGAATGTGACTGGAGTTTTGTGAGCCCCTATCTGTAGGCTTACATTTGCTTCATCTGCAGACTTATGTGATTTCTGTACTGCTGCAAGATATATTGGGGTGCAATGTGAGTCTGACCCTGCATTGTCATCATTGTCCTCTATGGCGTGTACATCCTGTGTTTGTGTCCTTGCAATGTGGGAAAACAGTTTACACACCCTGGCAAAATGTCCTCTTTTCTTGCATTTATTACATATCTGCCACCTTGCAGGACAGGCAGCATTTTTGTTGTGCATATTTCCACAGTAGCCACAGGTTGCTTGTGTCTTACTTGTCCCAGTGTCCCACTTGCCTTTTATCCCCTTGTGTGTCCTCTTTGTTGCCAGTATCTGCTGCTTTGATTTTCTATGATTTTCTATAGCACTGATCTGGTGCTGTGTTCCTTCCAGTACCTGCATGTTCTTTCTTGACATTACATATGCTCTAGCAATCCTTATGGCTTTCTCAAGATTTAAATCTTCCTACAGCAGCTTTTCCTGAACATTTTTAAACTTACTGCCCATCTATCATATCACCTGCATCATAAAAAGCACAGTCTTTGGCAAGCAAGCGCAGCTGTGTCACCCATTCATCCACAGATTCACCTCCACACTGATTCCTCTCGTAAAACAGTTTCTTTTGCACTGTGGTGTTTTTCGTTGGAATTCAGTTTGCTTCAAACTTTGCAAGCAATACCTCTGCTTTTTTTTGTCATCTGCAGTGATATCCCCGCTTGCCTGCCACGCTCTGCATACATAACGTCCCTTTTGTCCCACACATATCCGAAAGTGTGCTGCCTTCTGTTGATCAGTCCATCTGTCTGCATCTGGGCCTGCAAACACAAGTTCAATCAGCCCCCTCCATTTTGACCAATTGTCAGAAATGTTCCCTGACTTTAAATCCAGAGAAGGAATGTTCTTTGTGTTGCTGTTTGCTGCCATGTCACTTTTCACCCCACTTCTGGTACCATGTGATGCTTTTTACAAGGTATTGGCAAACAGCAAGAAGCTAGAACAAGAATACAGACTTTACTCAGCAGCATCCATCTTAAAGGGACACTGAACCCAAATTTTTTCTTTTGTAATTCAGAAAGAGCATGCAATTTTAAGCAACTTTCTAATTTACTCCTATTTTCAATTTTTCTTCATTCTCTTGCTATCATTATTTGAAAAAGAAGGCATCTAAGCTTTTTTTTGGTTTCAGTACTCTGGACAGCACTTTTTTATTGGTGGATGAATTTATCCACCAATCAGCAAGGACAACCCAGGTTGTTTACCAAAAATGGGCCGGCATCTAAACTTACATTCTTGCATTTCAAATAAAGATACCAAGAGAATGAAGAAAATTTGATAATAAGAGTAAATTAGAAAGTTGCTTAAAATTTCATGCTCAATCTGAATCACGAAAGAAAAATTTTGGTTACAGTGTCCCTTTAACAACAACTGCCCGCCTCTCCGATCACATGACTAAAATGTTAAATACACAGAGTGAACTAAGCATAACTATTGAATTTAAAATATAACATAAAGCATACACATCAAAATGCACCCATGCATTTTCCAATTTGGACCATTGTATCAATTTTTTTTTTTAAATTACCTAATAAATGTATTAACCCCTAACCCACCATCCCCCCACATCGCAGAGTAACTAATTAACCTACTAACCCCTAAACCGCCATTCTCCCACAACGCAACAATCCTAATTAAGCTATTAACTTCTAAACCGTCAACCCCCCACAACGCAAATAACTAATTTAATTACTAAGCCCCCCACCTTCTAAATTAACCCCAATTACATTAAATTAAAAAAACTAACATTACTTTGAAAAAAAACTAAGATTAAATTATATGATTCTAAAATTACAAAAAATAAAAGTCTAACATTATAGAAAAAAATAAACAAAATTATAAAAAAATAAAAAATTAAACCTAATCTAATACCCCTATGAAAATAAAAAAAGCCCCCCAAAATAAAAACACCCCCTAATCTAAACTACTAATTGACCTTATAGAATAAGAAACAGTCCCAAAATCTTCTGAGCTGTATGTTCAAATAAATGGCCTTTTTTACACACTTACACAGGATTACTGTCCAATAACACAAAGTGCATTACAAACAAGCATGCGTTGTGAACTGTTAACCAGCCAGAACGAGAGCTGGTGTGGGTATGCTACGTAGCGGTACAAATGGAACAAAAGCTGTGTCCTTACCAGGCTTCAGGGCTCGAGACCTCACCAACTCACCTCGGTCGTCGAGGGATGTTTGGTAGCTCTGCCCGTCCTGTCGACACATAGCGTTTTCACTTTGGTTGCTTCAGCAAGACTCAGCTATCGAAGGTAGCTCCTCCCACTCGTGTCCGTAGGACTGCTGCCTGGGACTCAAGGGCTAAAACTCTGCTCTTGGAGAAAGAATTAAACGCCTCCGGTGTGTCTTGCCTGAAAATAGCTGGGTGCCACAAGGACAAGGCAGACGTTGTAAGATGTATGAGAAAAGAATGCCCAGCACTCCAACTAAAATTCCAAGACCTTTATTGAGTAAATTCTCCTTCAATGGAGCAAAAATAAAACACACATCTTACGCAAATAAACGTCCATTTTACTGCAATTATTTATTAATAGCCAAACTACACCCACCATTTATCTTATTTAGAAGAGCCAATCTGGGCTTTAGTCTGCAGACAACAATGCTAACCACTGTGGTACAGTTAGTATAATGTGAATTGTTTTGCAGTTGTTATCAGTTAAAGCCAATAAGGGACACATATTTAGCAGGGTTATAGCCTTAAACAGACATTGTACACTAATAAATAAATGTTTTGTAGATTATTTATATAGCCCATCTTGGAGTGTTTTTGTAACAATGTATAGTTTTGCTATCTTTAAATAACATTTTGCTGATTTTCAGACTCCTAACCAAGCCCCAAAGTTTTAGATGTATACTGATATCTACAGACTCCTTTTCATATGCAGAGAAGAGGGGAGTGTCTGTTCTTTCCCAGCCCATTTCTCTGGGTGTTCCAGCCTAACCTCATCAACAGTGCTAAACTGGGAGCTTCTAAGTAAGTTTTTTTAAGGTTTTATACTGGATTTTTCAGATCAGTATCTGTGCATATTAATCTTTATAGTAGTTTGTATTACATGTAGTTATATGAAAATTGGTGTACACAGTCCCTTTAGGAAGTCATCAAGGCTAATTTCAATGTTTAAGTTAGAATTTGCTATATTTTCAGGGCTAAATTACATGAAAATGGATTAAAATAAATAACATTTTTTATAAAAAATCTTAAGGTGTGTCCCTTTAACGGTTGCAATATAGAAATGGCTACATTAATAATAAAGAGCTGTTGTTGCTGCTTTAATTAGAACCCCTTTTACAAACTCCACAATTTTCAAATGGTGATGTAGTGGTGTGGGATCCGCAAAATATTAGCTTCACAAGTGAGATTTATTGAATTTACAACATTATGTGTGACCATAATAGTTATGGCCCAGCAACAAAATAATTAAGAGCAGGGCAGGATTGGCCTGCCGGGATACAAAGAGATTTCCCTGTGGGCTGCTGCAGCCTGGGACCAAACTAAATGACACCCTTTGCTGTGCACTGGCTGATTATTTGGCTGCTAAACAGGCTGAAAAAAAATCCCCTTAGAGAACTCCCCTTAGAATTTCTAAGTGGCGCTATATAAAGTGATTTTAATTTTTTTTTTTACAGTTTGAGACTTTGTGGGTGGGGAAATCGGAGTGCTGCGCATGGGTACAAAGAGTCTACTGCAGCTTTGAAATAAAACATTCTTCCAACCGGAGCAAGAAACTCTTCCTGCTCAGAGCAGGCCGGCTTGTTTGCTCTACCGATGAGAGACTGTGAGTGTGCCAAAATTAACACCAGCCCATGGGCTCACTGTATAGGTGGCACAGAGGCCTCTGCTGGGGTATAATACATAATTAGGCGACTTCTCACCTCGATCATCTTTTTTTTTTATGCTCAGTTTACTTGCTAGCCTGTGGCACTACTGGTAATTTAGGAGGCATTGTGGCCCACGTTAGATGGTCATCTCTGCACACATAAACGCACACTTTATGGCAGGAAGAAGAGGGAAATGATGTAAAGGCCTGATCTCAACAAATTTCCATAGAGCAATAAAGGGTTTGGGCCGATGATCTAAAGTTCTCTGGGCTAGCAAGATTATTAAAGAATGTTTGCCAGTACTTCTAGCTCCCTGGTGGAATGATATAAAGCCAATTTTTACCCTGAAAACAGGGTGTCTCACTAAGGGATGGATATTGCATTTTTGAATGAGGAGGAGAAAGTACACAATAGATTTACAAAAGCATTTCATCTGACTTTCATCTGACTTCTGCTGGGCGAGTCCTACGAGAGGGTGTGAAGCTCAGTGTCCAAAATTGTCAAGCACCTATGCCGCCAGTGTAAAAGCCCTAGGCCCATTTTTGTAAGCCAGGCAACTTATGCATTCTGCCGCTTGTGGAGAGAGGAGCTGCGGGGGAAGAGGAGTCACCTGGAGTGCTATAAAGCTGCGAGTATTAATATCTACTCCACCAAAGTCCTGTACTCACTGGATATCGCTCTATAGCTGGAGTAACATTTCAAACATATCATAAGAGCAGCTGCGACTTGCTGAAGGAATTACTAAGATCATTAAACAGATAAGTGCTGGCTTGCTGTGTTTAAGTATCCTATAAGCTGACTTTCTAATAGGGATGGGCGAATGTTTTGCAACATTCGAGAAACGGCACGAATTTTAACACATTCGTTCGTTCGAATCGAATTTCGAATGTTTACATAACATTCTAACATTCGATTTTCGAATATTTGGTTTCGAATTTTACGATTACATTCGAAAATATTCGAATTCGAAAAATTCGAATTTAGATTGTAATAGTATTTCTAATGCTTTTTCTTTAAATGTAATATTCGAATTATGCAATATTCGAATTCGAAAATTTCGAATTTAGATTGTAATAGTATTTCTAATGCTTTTTCTTTAAATGTAATATTCGAATTATGCAATACGTGTATTCGAATTCGAAAAATTCGAATTTTGATTGTAATAGTATTTCTAATGCTTTTTCTTTAAATGTAATATTCTAATTATGCAATATTCGAATTAAAAAAATTCGAATTTAGATTGTAATAGTATTTCTAATGCTTTTTCTTTAAATGTAATATTCGAATTATGCAATACATGTATTCGAATTCGAAAAATTCGAATTTAGTTTGTAATAGTATTTCTAATGCTTTTAAATGTAATATTCGAATTATGCAATATTCAAATTCGAAAAATTCGAATTTATATTCGAATTCAAAAAATTCAAATTTATATTCTAATTCGAAAAATTCGAATTTCGAATGTAGACATTCAATATAATTATAAACATTCGAATTTGAAAGTGACATTCGAAAACTGTAAATAACATTTGATTTTCGAATTTTTAAGAATATTCGTTCTTATCGACATTCGAATTTAGAATTCGAATTTCGGTAATAACATTTGTTCTACATTCGAAATTCGAAAATTTGCACATTCGCCCATCCCTACTTTCTAATGTATTTTTTCTGAAAAAATGGGGTAGATAGTGAGCTCTACTGAAAGCTGCTATACAAAAGAGGGTACATGAATCAATATATATACAAAAAACAGAGAGTGAATGGATGTTAAAAATACAAGCTAATAATATTTAATTTGATATACATAATAACAACAAATGCAAATAGATAAAATATAACAAATATAATTGATGACCACTGGTGGTTTAAAAAATGTAAAATGAATGATCAGATATATAGGTCCGATAAAAAAGAAACAATTGCGCTAATGAAGGAGAGTATGTCTCTTGGTTAAAAACAAAATGTAAGTGAGTCTGTTGCACAATGAACAGTCAATAAACACTTGGCAATGCTGAGTTAAAAAATTAGAATGTCTCTAGCATGTAATTGGGTCTGAGACAGGATGAATGAATAGCCAATAAGGCAGTTGGTAACGCAGTGCAGTTTAAGAGATGACTCACCCAGAATACGAAGCCTGTTAGAAAAATGCTTCTCCGTGTGTTGAAGTAAATTGTATTGGTATCCATGTTTAAAAGTTACCTTAACGGTGAACAGAAGGAGGCCCAAGGTGTATCCTGGTTGATACTCGTTCCTCGGCGTGCGTGGAGTCACGTGACAGTTCTCCAACCAATTAGAGTCACGGATTACCGGGTGGTCTGCGTATCAATAGTGTTTGCAGATCCAGGTTGCAACAAGTAAATCAAGTGTATGCTGAATGTTGTAACTATGCTACAATTCAAATAGGGCTATTTCATTGAAGTTACAAACAATGTCACAGAGCGCTCTGTATAACAATCCTCAATTGTAAGCCATTCAAGTAGTGCAAATCAACGCGTTTCAGCTTCTGTAGCCTTTTTCAAGATCTTCATTAGCGCAATTGTTTCTTTTTTATTGGACCTTTTTATCTGATCATTCATTTTACATTTTTTAAATTATATTTGTTATATTTCATCTATTTGCATTTGTTGTTATTATGTATATCATATTAAATATTATTAACTTGTATTTTTATCATCCATTCACGCTCTGTTTTTTGTATATATATTGATTCATGTACCCTCTTTTGTATAGCAGCTTTCAGTAGCGCTCCCTATCTACCCCATTTTTTCTGTTTAACTATCTTGGAGGTTTCTTGGAACTAACCTCCTATTTTAGGGTAGCCATTTTGTGCTATAGACAGGCCTTTTGTTTGTTGTATAATGTATTTTTTCTGGTGTGTAGCTATAAGTCTGGACATAAAGGGGACATACTATCTGCCTTTGTGAAAAAGCAGCACCAGTGAAGAAGCTTACACTGGTGTTACTAGTCTGTTGTATTTATTGGGCTGAATTTATCGCTGCTGTATATAAAATCCAGTACTTGGAGTATAGCCTTGATATTTACAGATTGAATATGTATGTCTGCACCGCATAAAAGATGAAGGAAGGTTTAAAGGACGGAATGGAATGTATAGCCTCTAAATCTAGGTAGAGGTTGACTGGACCTGGAATCGTAGAAAGAGCAGATGTGCATCTTATGCAAGAGAGTCTTTGAAATAATAAAATCCCAGTGAAGACGCTTACATTTCATACTGCATATTACACATTATTTAATCGATGTGCTTCCTGCCAACATTTATGTGACTTGCTGAGGGAATTACTGAGATCATTAAACAGATAAGTACTGGCTTTCTGTGTTTAAGTATCCCATAAGCTGAATGTCTAATGTACTTTTTTTTGGTGTGTAGCTTTAAAGGGACAGTTCACCCAAAATGTTCTCTACTTTAAATTATTCCCAATTATATATTTTACCAGCTAGAGTGTATCAAATTGTTTACAAGTAGCTCCTTTACTCCTATTTCAGCATTTGAAATAGCTGATTTAGCCTGTGTTATAGCCACCTATACTGAAAGTTTCGATACTGGAGTATACGCTATTGAATAGCCTAAGTAAACACAGCTAGCAGAATAAGTTACAATCTCAGTGGGGTGCAGGATAGTTAAGTAATAAAATGATAATTTTTCATTGTTCTCTCTAAGTATTGAGCTTTGGTGTTCCAGACAAATATAATATAAGGAAGCAAGTGTGTGTACACAAAGTTATAACATAATGAGATCTGATATTACCTTAACGTTCAACCTATTGTAATTGGCTGTTGTTTCAAAGCACAAAACCAGCTACTTCATATACACAAATAAACCTGAAAATGCAATTTCTCAAATATTTTATACTCTGCAGCAAGTATAAAAAAATAATAACAGTCATTGAAAATACATTAATGGGGGGGGCATGGCCACGCAGCTAACATGGCTGGACGCATTATCTGCAGCTCGCAAAGAAAAATCTACCTAACCTGCTGAATTTCGCTATCTATGGACAACATTTACAGCAGGGATTCCTATTGATGTATGAGCTCAGGGCGATCTGCAGAAATCTATTCTAAACTATATCGCCAGTCATTATCTACACTTGAAGGGCTGAGGCCTACCCGCATGAGCCTGGCGCTTCCCCCCCCTGGCCGCCTGGGTTAAGGGGCCGTATACAGAGCCTTAAGGGAACCCTCTAACGCACCATTAGATACCATTCTGCTGTAGGCTGTTTCCTTACTCTGCTTACCAACCATGGACCGGCCCCAGAAGCTGTCATGGGGGACCCTGGTAGAACTTTTATGTGATCACTACGGCCGATTAGAGCAGCGCATGGATTCATTCCTGGAGAGCCGCAAGTACCAAGAGGCAGCGCAACCAGCCTCCCCCCTTAGAGCGATTGATTTGTCTGTCACAACAGTTGCAGCGGAGCAGCAGAGTGTTCCGACCGGGACACGCAGTAGGAGGGTGCATACGGAGGTGCTCTTTCCCGTGAGTGAGGTAACTGGCGCCACAGCTGTAAAAAGGTCCGCTCAGCAACCGGACTACCATGGGACCAAGATGAGGCTTGTTCAGGGGACCTCTCAGTCACCTGCAAGCATGAAAAGATTCCAGGGTGCACCTACATCCGTGTCTGCATGGCAGCTGGCTTTGCTGCCCTGGTCCACCCTCACTGAATCTCCCGTAGTGCTAAATTGTAAAACGGCCGGTACTTCTTACCTAACAGAGAAGGTTCTAATTTTTCTGATAAGAAACCAGGTGCCTTTCATTGGAGTGGGTGGTTTGTGGATTGGGGATACAGAACCTGCCCTGGCTCTAATACCGTGTGGCATCGGCTAGCTGCATAACCTAATCCCTAGGTGCAAAAGAAAATGGCACCCTCACATTCTCTACCGGAGTTCACTTAACAGACACATTGTCTTAATTTGACTACAAGAAATACGCAGTCATCAGCTGTGTTATTGTTTAGAGGTTCACCCGGAACTTTTGTTGAAATCGGCTTGTGCTAATTGAACCTGCAAGGCTTATCCTTCGCTAAATATACCACTCATAATATTACAATACTGAGGGATAGTGTTTCTGTTATATTTCTCTTCCCTGTTCTTCCATATTGACCCCATATTCCCTGATTTTCTGCTAAATACGAGTTCCAATAATATATGTGCTGGGTCCCACATTACCCTCATAACTAAGGATGTAATCATAGTCCCCAAGGGAGGTTCTCATCTATATCTTTAGAGCCTCAACACCCAATATCTTTGTTTATGTTCTATGCACCAGGTATTAGTGTATCTATAATTCACAATGTGCAAATCAGAGGTAATGTGTGAAGGGTTTCTGACTTCAGTGTCTCTTCCCTGCAGGTCGTGGCCATTTTATCTCCAGTTCCTATTTCCCTTGTACAAACTAGTAGCTATGCTAATGTTGCCAATACCCTATATTTTATATTTGTTATATGTTAGAGCTAAAAAATTTATATTCCTGTATAGAAGCTACAAGCCTAGTCTGCAAACTATATTGTAGGGCTTTTTACATTAACATAGAATGCAGTGTTATAGACTTGCCTCTCATGCTGCAATACATTAATCTGTTTACTATTAAGGCCTATATTTTATATGTACAGCTCCTATAAAGGTTCATGCTAGGTTTTGGCAGAATGTACACTCCTCCCTCCTAAATAAAATAGCCAGCAGAGGTCCATTTATCATTTATCACCCACTATTCTCAATATAACTAAAAAAAGCTTCTGATATAAATCATATTTACTACATAGTAATGTTTACGAAGGAATGTGTAGTTACCGTTATTTTAGATTCGCATAGTTATCTTATACCTATGACACAGAGCTTAGTTATTTATGATTGTCTTATGTCTATCTATGTTCTAGGTATTTTAAGTGATAGTTTTACCTCCCCCTTTATAGGGGAATTCTCTCTACTCAATTCACTCATGTTCCCTACTAGCAATAACATACCCCCTATGCTATTACTGTTTGCTAGCCAAATACTAACTTGTCCTCTCCTTATGCTTGTGTTTCTTGCGCATTTTTCCTTACATAGGTCTCATAATAGCTTGTTGTACCTGAATTCTATTTTTAAAGTTCATAGCTCTATATTATCGGACCCTAACAGAGGTATGCCAAATTACTTAGCCCCAGTCTGAATTATATTGTAGAGTTTCCTAATTATTTCATTTTTACAAACTAAATGCTCCCTATATACTCAGCATACTGAGATTTAAATGTTCTGTTTTTCTAAGTCCATCCAAATTTTGGTTATGTTCTATATATCTAAAGCCATAGAGTTCTGCTAAGTCGGTATGTAAAAGGATGCACAGTTTCCTTAAGGATTTACTGTCCCCACGCAAGAGTGTATGAGAAATGTTTGTTCTTATATGTCCCAGACATAAATGTTCACTATCTTTTCAAATGTTATGTTGAAAGTCTATTATGTATTATTCTCCTTCTCAGCTAACAGACACATTTGATTTGCAATGTTTGGATAAGTTTATATATTACCTGTTGCATTAATATTTAGGTCAGTCCTGAACACCTATGTGAATTACTATCAGTGTGACATGCATGCATTTCTCTATTGTCTATTTTTGTAACGTTTGAGTCTCCCTAAAAGAATCAGTAGAGTAGCCTTTAGCCACTATTTAGCTACTTCATCTAGCATTAAGATGTCACTTTACCCCACTACCTACTCTTAAATAGACTAATTTCCCAAGGCATATCTGATCTATCTTTTTAGTAATCCAGCTATCAGGCCTACGGTCTCTACGTTTGGGTACGCCTAAGCTCACTTCAGGTGATCTATGCTACTTACATTTATAGTTGGCTTCGTCCTCCCACTCCCTTCTCCTATACATATAGCAGTGCTTACCCGCTGAATATCCCCTTCCCCTTATATATCTCAGCCCAAGAGTGGCTGATACTTTTTTGAACCCTCCACATGCTGATATTTTGGTATTAGGTAATATTTTATTAGAATGTGGAGCTCATTCGCTGATAATATAAAAATATTTCATCTCGCCAAAGATATTGTCTAGCTTCATAACCAGTCCTGCAATGTATTTTTTCTTCCTGTATGTGCATATTGCTTTCTTAATAATGCCTTTGTATAGACAATGTACTATTCTTTCTGTTGTAACCTTTGCCTTAGGGCGAGTCCTTGTTTAGATGAGATATGTTTTAACTTCAATAAAAAAATATTTTCAAAAAAAATTAAAAAAAAAAAATTGTAAAACGGCCCTACTCCAAAACGTTGGCCCGAATGTCTCATGTGCTGCTGCCATAATAAAAACCGGAGTGGGTTAGCCTTGAGAATTCCGTGAGGGCCTATGCATTGAACTTTAAAGTGGACTTGATTTAATTGACTCTTTGCAGCAGCCTTATCATCTGTGTTCTCTTTTTTTTCCTCTAATTTTTTAATACTATTAGCTACTTTTTTGTGCAGCTGGGCATAACATTGGGTTCTTTATCTCTCCCCAGGCTAATGAAGACTTTGCTATCTGATGTTGTAATTTATGTATACTGGCTCTGGGGACTGGTTGATAACTTACAGTGCTTACACTCTAATTAATTACTACAGTCTCCTAAATATCATATGCAAGAAAACCCCTTGTATGGGGGGGTTGACTCATAGATTATTCAAGTGATGCATGTACAACAACTTATCCTTGTATTTTATAGGGCATATCTTAGTAGATAGTAAGTTCCCATAACTGCATGCTAGCCTGAATGTTTGGGGATATTTAACTGTATATAGTGATAAGAGAGCTTACCATTACCCTATAGTGCTAATGAGACTCATTCGTAGTAAAATAGAGAGTAGCATGAGTTTCTTGAAGACTGTAGTAAACAGCTTTATATTAGAACTACTAAAGATAGAGGTGTAGGTCTTGTGTAAGCCCTTATAACACTGCTATTTTTTTACATTAAAAGCCCTGGAGCGACCACAACAGTCTCATAGATCTCCCGAGATTATAACCGCCTAGCAATAGTATCTGCACTATGCTTGTCTCACATGTGATCATAGAGGCACAGTTACCCCCTTTATATAGTATATTTTGCTCCTTTATCCCTTATTATCCTCTGTTTATTTGGCAGAGTTAAGTAGTCTCTGCCCTGCTCAGAGAACCTTAAATAGCTCTCTGAGCTTTATCACAACCTTTGGTAATTTTGTATATCCTTATGTCATCCCCCAACCTTCTTTGTCTTTATTACATTCTTGGACCCACGCGGCCCTTGCGGCATAGGAGGATGTGCGAGTAGTCCTGGTCCATAAGTGACCCACCTTCAATACAACCCCCAGCCTATTTGACTCCATTAAGGCCCAAAAGTGGCCTCTACTGTTATATTTGAAGACTGGGATAAAAATGAGGGAAGTTTTGGTTTGCTCCCCTAGAATAGTACCTCGTAATCTGTAATAGCTACTGAACCTGTTATATGTGCACTTTTGTAATTTTACTGTGAGCAAAATTTTGTTTGTTTTTTTCCCTCAATAAAAATAAAATTTATAAAAAAAAAACAAAACAAAAAAACTCATAGATGGGAATTTAAAGAAAGTTAATTCAATTTTCAAGTTGGGTGTTGTGGAATGGTTGTGTGCTTGCGGCGCAGTGTTTTCTGTGCATGTGAGGCGCTCGGGTAGTTTGTGGGGGTTGAAGTTGGGGCCCTGGTTCCACTGGACCTGGGTGGCGGGGGGGGGGGGGGTGCTGGCTTGGTCACTAGTGTGGGTACATTATGCTACATTTGTGGGAATTTGGCGTAGTGTGTTTGTGCTGGTGGCCGGGTCGGCATGTATTTTCTGGCGCCCGGGTCTGGTGGAGCTGGGGTTTTGATTTTGGCCCCCACAGGTTGCTTGAGTGCATAGTGTGTGCAGGGATCACTGTGCTGCAGGTACACATTTCATTTATAAGACTAAATCCGGAAATGTTATTTCCCTGTCTGACTTCAGCACGTACTGTCTGGTCACCTGGTCTAGTGGAGCAAGTATTTTAACTCTAACCCCCACTAATTACTTAAGTACGGAGAGCGCTGGGGCGCAGGTTCATAATCATTTTATGGCGCCTAGCTTGGAAGTTTAATTTATTTCCCTCTCTGATTTCCTTAATATTCCCATTTGTGTGCTTTTAACATACCATTTTTTTATATCATAAATTCAAATACAAGTTAAGTTTTATGACATTAGATCTATTATAATTATAACATAATACCACGTATGCGAGTGCAAAACGTGTTTTCTTTCAATTTCAGTTCTTTACTGAAAAGCTCCCTCTACTATTGCAATAGGGTCACTTAGCAAAAATCAGCAAAGTGTGACTGACACATTCCATAACCATTCATTTTTATACCCTTATAGTTCCTTACAAAGCAGAGAGCTAATTGGCTAATAAGTCTTATGTGATTACGTGGTTATTGTGGTTGCTAACGAAAACAGGGGCTTTATGCTAAAATGAGGATGATATGCTCTGGGGGTCTTGCCAAATGCTAATTGGGTTGATAAGCTTATAGTCGACAGAAAGGCTTTGCATTTCAGATGGTTAAAAAATGCTGAAAAAACTAAGACAAACTAAAATATGTCTATGTAACTTATTACAAGAGGTGACTTACTGGAAAAATACAGACAGGACAGATACATAACAGGATGCGAAATAGGTAAGAAAAGACAGCTGCAGTGTTCAAAATAGGTTAACAAGAGGGCAACATGGCAAAAAAAGGAGGTTGGTTAAACAGAAAATGCGAACAGAAGATGTAACTAAAATAAGCAGCTAATTACAGTGACAAGTCATAAACATTAAAAAGATTGCCCAAATATGTAGAATCAAGGTTTTCCAAGTTAGTCCCTTCTTTAAAATGTTTCCCAAAGCAAGCTTGTCAAGACACTGACACTGTAGTTCCATCCTTATTGTCAAAAAACGACCAATGGGCTTCCAGAGCAGGTGCAAATGTAGCTGCCTAAGTTCTCAGGAATTCTCTTCTGTATGTCTTAAGAAGGATGACTAACTTTTTTTTTTAAAGAAACTGGAATTCCCCTTCATATCCACAAAATAGTTTGCCACTGATGGCAGACGGGTCGCAAATTCAATTATACCCTTCAATATAAGATAAGATAGTTTTTAAGTTCCAATTTTAAAGCTGCATTATTTACCCCTTGTGGTGCTTTTAAATGGCAGTTTCAGTAGCTTCTTCTCGTCTCTTCCTATTATAGCAGCCTCCTGAACACATCCCCCTGGTAACCATTTTAATCAAATCCTTTGAGCAACTTTAATTTTAAATATATTTATAAAGATATAACATGTAAAAGAATTTTGCTAATTTGTTTTTCTATGTTTATATTATTAAGGAGCCAGGCAGCCAACTTCAACAAAGGATCCATAAGTGAAAAGCAGCACTTATTGTTAAAAAATAAACAATTCTTATACAGAGATAATTGACTTGAAAAGCACTGCCTTGCCCATGTCTCTGAACTGAAGCATAAAGATATTATGCAAAATCTACTTTGTTTCTTAAATTCAATTATATGTTGTGGTAGTGTTCTTTGTTCTTAACCATCTTGGTTTAATTAAAGTTTTGGTTGACAAATATGAAAAAAATAAAATAAATACATTAATGGAAAATCAATTTTACAGTGTACTGTTCCTTTAAGTCTGGACATAAAGGGAACATATCATCTGCATTTGTGAATAAGCAGCGCCAGTGAAAAAGCTTACACTGGTGTTACTAGTCTGTTTTATTTATTGGGCTGAATTTGTTGCTGCTGTATAAAATCCAGTAACATAGTAACATAGTAGATAAGGTTGAAAAAAGACTGAAGTCCATCGAGTTGAACCTATACAAATCTAAAATACTTTCAAAAAGCTCCAGTTAAACTTAAATAACCCCAACAAAATGTGACCCATTTAATACTTGCAATCATATCCATGAATTTTGTTTATATACAGAAATTTATCCAGACTATTTTTAAATGTATCTATGGTATTGGCATTCACTACCTCCTTTGGTAATGAGTTCCACAATTTTATTGCTCTTACAGTGAAAAAACGTTTCCGTTGCAGGAGATTAAATCTCCTTTCCTCCAACCTTAAATTATGACCTCTTGTCAGAAACAATTTTCTTGGAATAAACAGAGCTTCTGCCATCTCTGTATATGGGCCTTGAATATATTTATATAAAGTAATCATGTCACCTCTCAAGCGCCTTTTTTCTAAAGAAAACAGACCCAGTTTGGCTAGCCTCTCCTCACAGGTTAATTTCTCCAATCCCCTTATTAGCTTTGTGGCCCTTCACTGAACTTTTTCTAGTTCTGCAATATCTTTTTTAGCAATCGGTCCCCAGAACTGCACTCCAAACTCAAGGTGAGGTCTTACCAGGGCTTTATATAATGACAGAATTATGCTTTCCTCCCTTGAATCAATGCCTCTTTTAATACATGCTAGTATCTTATTAGCCTTTGAAGCCGCTGCCCTGCATTGTGCACCCATCTTTAGCTTGTAATCTATTACTACTCCCAAATCCCTTTCCTCCTGTGTTTGGCTAAGTCTTGTCCCATTTAAAAAATACGTAGCCTGCTTATTTTTACTTCCAAAATGTAGAACCTTGCATTTTTCCGTATTAAATCTAATTTTCCATTCACTTGCCCATAGTTCTAATTTTAGCAAATCCCTTTGTAAAGAGAGTTCGTCCTGCTCTGACCTAATGACCTTACTTAACTTAGTATCATCTGCAAAAATAGAGATGTCGCTATTTAATCCTTTCTCCAACTCATTTATAAAAATATTAAAAAGAACAGGGCCCAGTACTGATCCCTGGGGGATGCCACTGATTACCTTTGTCCAATCTGAGTATGATCCATTTACTACTACTCGTTGCTCCCTATCTTTTATCCAGTTATTTATCCATGAGCTAACATTTTCATCTATTATAGTCCCAGTACTTGGACTATATCCTTGATATGTACAGATTGAATATGTATGTCTGCACCGCATAGAAGATTAAGGAAGGTTTAATGGGCGGAATGGAATGTATGGCCTCTAAGTCTGGGTAGAGGTCGACTGGACCTGGATCTGTAGAAAGAGCAGATGTGCATGTTATGCAAGAGAGTCTCTGAAATAATAAAACTCCCAGTGAAGACGCTTACATTTCATATTGCATATTACACATTATTTAATCGATGTGCTTCTTGTCAACATGTATACCTGCTGACTAGGTGTTGAATAGTATAAAGATCTCAATGAAAATCCTGCCTTTATTTGGAATATAATAAGTGCTAGAAAGTATTATCTATATTGAAAATTGTTCTGTTCCACTGTGTATAGTAATTCTGTTTTTTTATTAATCCAGTGAAGAAACTTGCACGATAATTAGCAGTTTGCTATATTGTATGGTCTAAGCTGCATGATGATACATGGGTCTGGCATACAAGCCCATGTCAGTTATTGTTAAAATGAGACTATGCTGATGATTAAAAGTGTTCCTGACTGGAAATAAGTGTGTAAAGGGTCCCATGGTTGTTAAAGTCTGGGTGAAAGTCAGCTACTTGAGCAAAGTGTGCAATATAAAGGGGTAAAATCCCACAGTGAAGAGTCTATTTCTCACCATCTTATAGAATAATCTTGCCATATAGTTGGATAAAATATGTTTATGTAGCTGGTCCACTGAGAGCATATGAAAATTTTCAGTTCTGCCAAGGACAATTCTATATGACTGCTTCATATGTCTTCCATATGCCAGACCATAGCTTTTGTTGTTTGTGATCTTAACAAAAAAATTTTAAGCTAGCCTAGGGAAGGGGCCTCTATTTTTTACCCTAGTCTTTGATGTTTTGCTCCTAATTTAAAACTGTTTTGTTGGTGTATTTCAACTATATTTGTGTTGTCCAGAAGATACTTTAGACTAAGCAGAGATATTTGTAGTGCTATATATTTTTTGCTGGTTTATAGTAGATGTGGAAGCCTCAGTTTATCAAGGCAGCTCTTACTAATTTGAGGTTCTAAGGTTCATTGTATTTAATATAGAAAAACAAAAACAAAGAACAAAAAAGTAAAACATGAAGAAGAGAAAAGGAAAAGATATAATGATGGCCTGGGAATAATGTTTAACATTCTAGTTGAAACAAGGGTATAATAAGAATATGTATATTCTTGACAACATAGTACTGTGACCAATATATAATCTTGTAGTTGAGAAAAGGGGATTGTAATTTCACAAACACACTAAAATAAGTCAAAAGAATATAAGAATTAAAAAAAAAAGTATCACTATTTTTTGCGTATCTACACATATTTTTTTCACTGATATATCTTACTCACAGACAGTGCCTCCTGGTAGCTGTCACTTAATACTAGATCCGTGTCTCTAAGAAGATACACCGTAAAACTCACTTTTGCTTTTCCCAATCACCCTTCACACTCTGTGTCTTTTTTGTCCCCATTTAAAAGTGTTGGTCTGTGTAATCCATATATATGTAGACATTTGTCCACAATTTTAAAGATAAATCCCCAATAATGGCAGCAAAAAATAGAGATAGAAATAGTTGTAAAATTACCACAGAAATCGGGACAGATAGTGTCGTAGGTAGTAACAATCATTCAACTAATATAGATACTCAATCCCTAATTTCCCAGATATCTGCTATGATGATTCCTCAATTTGATTATCTTAGAAAAGATATTTCTCTCCTTTCAAATAAACTAAAACTATTTAATTGTAAGTTATCAGAATCAGAGAATAGAATCTCAGACTTGGAAGACCAGATGATATCCAAAGGGAATTTAACTGACACTCTAACAATTAAAGTGGTCAAACTACAAAAAAGAGCAAACATGTTAGTGGATAGATCAAGGAGAAATAATATTAAGATTATAGGCTTGTCTAAGAAATTTCAACAACATGATTTAGAATCACTAATCTTAAAAGAATTACCTACATGGTTGTGTATACAAGCATGAGAAAAAGACATCATAATAGAGAGGGCCTATAGATTAGGATAAAGGGCTAGTGAAATACAAGAGAGTTCTCTAAATAGACAGTAACCTAGACCTATAATAGCTACATTTTTAAACTATAGGGGCAAGGTAGAGATCTTTAAACACAATAAAAAGCTGGCAGACCCATTGGTAATAGAAGGTAACAAGGTTATGTTATTTCAACATTTTTCCATGGGAACATCAAACACAAGAAAAGCAAAATCACACCTGTTTGGCTTGCAGGCATATCTTATATAACCTGCTATTCTTAAGGTAGAATTAAAGGAAGGTAATAAGACATTTCAGAATAGTGAAGAATCTCAGCTCTTCGTAAAGCAAAAATATAGACTTGAGTGATCAGGGAAGGGAGAAAATGAAAAAGAAAGGTTTTGAGTGTTATCATATTCACTTTTATTTTAATCTCTCCTCTCTCCCCTCCTCCACCCTTGCTACACGTCTATCTCTATATCTGAATACAAAGTGTACAGTAGGGACATAAGCCCTCGAGAAATGTATTCCCCAATAAAAAGAAAGGCAATACTTTTCAAAAAAATTGAACTCCGATATTACTTATTTGCAAGAAATTAGATTTTCTGTGAATTAAGCAAACTTAAGTCTAGTTGGGTCAGTGAGATTTATGTCACAAGAAGAAAAGGGGTAGCTATTTTATTTCATAAGAAATTAAATTATAAAATAATAGAACTCAAACTGGATAAGAATTTGCAGTATATTATAGTTAAATTATGAATAAATGGAACTATTGTTACGATATGTAATGTATACAGTCCCAATAAGCTAGATACAGAGTTCTGGACTAAATTAGGGGATCTTAATTTAAACCCTATATTACTGATTGATAGAAAGAGTACTATGAGAAGAGATATTGATTATAGAAAACAACATTTTATATGCTTTTAAAAGAGACCTTAAATTGTATGATATCTGGAGAATCCAGAACCCAGATGAAAGGGGATATACTTGCATGTCTAAATCCTACGTACCATTATCTATGGTTTATCTTTTTTTAGTGTCGGATCTACTCCTCAGCAAATAATAGAAATTATTTGGGAATCAGCTAAAGCTGTCTTAAGAGGAGAAATATTGAGTTTTATGGTTATATTCAAGAAAAAAAGAAAAGCGAGAGAAATGCAGCTTTCCAATCAGTTAATAAACATATACAATAAATATCTGCATCTCCCCTCAAAATTTGATTGGATTAGATATATAAAATGTAAGCAAGAAAGGCATAGCTTTCTGATACAGGAATCCTATAGGGAAGATATAAAAGTAAAGCAAAATTTATGAAATTTGTAAATAAGATTTGTAGTTTTCTGGCCAAAGGCTGATAGGAGATCTAATATAGTAAATTTAATAAGAATAGATAAGAACAGTTATACTAAGCCTGAAGAGATTTTCAATGCCTTTCATAAGCTTTTTCAAAAATATTATAGTTCTAGTAAAATTGATTGTTACAAACAAGAAATTTTCTGGAACTTCATAATCACCCCCACTATATCAAAAGGTAGAAAGTATCAATCAACCTATCCTAGAAGAGGAGGTAGAAGCAGCAATCAAGAAAATTAAACTTATAAGGCCACTGGACCAGATCAACTCCCTGCAGAATTCTACAAAATTCTTAGTAAATTTATAGTAAAAACATTGAAGAAATGATTGAACTTTTACTATGTAAGTAATGACCCAATGTCAAGAACTTTACTAAAGCTATAACTATCCTAATTTTCAAGAAAGGAAAAGACCCTGAACAATTAGATGCCTATAGGCCAATTTCCTTACTAAATATAGACTACAAGATCTTAGCTTCTATAATTGCAGATAGATTCAAGGGCGTCCTAGATGACTTATTTCACTCTAATCAGGTTGGGGTTAGAGTATATTAAAAAGGCCTGTATTATACTAGACTATTTTTGAAATCTAAAAGATAAGGATAACGGAACAGATACAGCTATGATTGCTATAGACGCAGAATAAGCCTTTGATGCAGTTCAATGGGACCATTTATTTATGTCTTTGGAAAGATTTGTTTTTTCAGGTTATGTTGTAAACTGTATAAAAGCAATCTATAATAATCCAGTAAATGGCTTAGATTCTCCAGAATTCAGGTTGGAATGGGCAACAATACGGGGTTGCCCTCTCTCATCACTTCTTTTTAATATTTCTATTAAATCACTAGCAATAAAACTATGTCAGGATTTACGAGGGGCCATGTATAAAATTATTGAAGAAAAAAATCTTGTTATTTGCAGATGATGTATTCATTTTTGTTCGTAATACAAAGAAGAATATACCTTTGTTGATGGAAACTATTATCAAATATAGATCTTTTTCAGAATACAAAGTGAATACTAAAAAGTCAGACCTCTTATGGTTAAAAAAACTAGAGACTCCATAAAACTAAGTCCATTTAAAGTAGTTGATAAAATACTCTACCTGGGCATCTGGCTCAGTAGGAATCCATTATAAAAGGAGAAAGAATAAGAGAAGCATAACCTGGCACACTTGTAGGGGGATGGTTAAACAAATAAGGGCTGTGTGCGGATGGGTGATTAAAACATAACTTTTAATAATTGGGCGTGAAATAAAAATGGACTAAGCCATCAATAAAAAGTACTTCAAAAAGGTTAAAGTACTTAAAGTGTCAACAATAGACACAATTTCTCCTCTTATCATCGATACAGCAGTCAGTCTGTATCGAAAGAGACTAACAATAGTATTAAATAACAATAATACCCTTCATATAGACTAGCAGTGAGCTGTCTAACAATATTTAGTGTAGCTGATTGCAAAGGTCTAAATGGAAACTCGACAATAAAAATAGAGAGCCTTAAGGGGTTCTCAAAATAATTATGCCCCGTAAGACCGATTAACTATATAAAGCTAATATCAAAAGCAAGTAGTCTATGTGGATATTGCCTTAAAGGCCAACAAATAAACTATTGTTTACACAAGGATAAGAGGAGCCGTGCGAACGCCTGACGCATGTTTCGCAACTGCTTTTTCTCAGTAGGAATCAGGCAGATTGGTATGATTATAACTTTAAACCAGTCTTTCAAAAAATTCAAGCTTATGTAAAAGCTTGGAAATATCTTCCTTTGTCATTAACTGGCAAGATATATCTAGTTAAAATGATATTACTGCCGAAACTCTTGTATAAACTTCAAAATCTACCATTCACAATTAAGAAAAAAAGATATTCAACTGTTTTATAAATGATTGTTAGATCTTTTTGGGGGCCTAAGGAAAAATAAATATTCCCTGAAGAAGCTCTCGCAATTTAGAGAATTTGGAGGGCTTGCACTCCCAGACTTAGAAAATTGTAATTTAACTTGCTTAGTGAAATTAGCAGCAGAATAGTTATTAGATATTGAATACTATACCCCAAGAAAATTGGAGGATGTTCTGGTTAAACCGTATACTTTAAAAGCTCTATTACATTCAGAAAATAAAGACATGCCAAAAGAACTTAAAAGTATGGGTACTTTCCAGGGAGTTTTTAAAGCTTGGCAACATTATTGCAAGACAATGGGCCTGAACTATTTAATTTTTAATTATTTTACAATTACTGGTTACCCTTTATTTATAGAAGCATTAAAATCGGAAGTCTTTCATAGATGGAGAAGGAAGGACATGATATATATTATAGAAATGATAATAACCTTGTGTTAAAGTCTTTTGAAGATCTTAGAAAAAAAATTTGACCTCACAATGAAGGACTTCTATGCTAATCTCCAATTGAGGAGATTAGATATAAATGAATCACTGATAAAGGTGGAAGACTGGAGCTGGTCCTTAATTGCTGAAAATCTCAATTAATACAAAAAGGCCTTCTATAGGTTAATGAAGACAGAATCCAGAGCAGTGTTCATAGACTGGAGAAAATAGCTAAATCTATTTATTATAGTGAAGCTCATATTAATTTAATTCATCACACATATCTTACCCCAGCAGTCATGTATAAGTGGGAGGAAAAAGCTGTAGATAAATGTATAAAATGCTGCAGTGCAAGGGCAGACGTACACTTTATTTGAGTGTCCCCTTGTGATGACCAGGGTTAACCAACCCTGCACCAGTCATTTGTTTGGCACAGAAAGGGTTAACAGACCCTTTCCACTTTAACTAATCTGTCAGTCTAGCCACTCCAAGCAAACCTGTGACTTAGTTCAGTGGGTGCAAGGGTTAACAACACTCTCTAGTCTGTCCTAGACTTAGAAAAAACATTAATGGAAAAAGAAGGAAGAGACTATTTTAATTTATTAGTATTAAAATGGCATATCAAAGGCCTTCTATAGGTTAATGAAGACATAATTCAGAGCAGTATTTGTAGAATGGAGAAAATAGCTAAATCTAGTTATTATAGGGAGGCTCATATTAATTTAATTCATCAGACATATCTTACCCCAGCAGTCATGTCTAAGTGTCGGGGGGGGGGGGGCTGTAGATAAATGTATAAAATGCTGCAGTGCAAGGGCAGACATTGTACACTATATTTGAGAGTTAAGAGTTAACCAACCCTGCACCAGTCATATGTTTGGCACAGAAAGGGTTAATAGACCCTTTCCACTTTAACTAATCTGTCACAATCTAGCCACTCCAGGCAAGCCTGTGACTTACAACAACTAGTTAAACTAATTGTAATAAAGGATACAATCCAGTTTAGAAAATAAAAAAAATTCTACAACAGTATGATACTAAATAGCTCTGCTGGAGCAATTTTTGAATTATTTTCCCAATACTTGTATTGCGATAGTACATTCAACAGAGTTTAAGTGTTTTTAATCTCTCTGCCCTGTCACTGTATGTGTGTGAGTTCCTAGTTGAAACAATAAAGTTTGATAGTATGAATGGTATGGAACATTTTTAACATTTGTATACCATTGCTCCAAGAGAGCTATTTAGTATCATACTATTGTAGTATTGGTTTTCTTTTCTAAACTGGATTGTATCCTTTATTACAATTAGTTTAACTAGTTGTTGCATGTTTTTCTTAACCAATTCACTACATCAGATATTTCTTGTGATAATTTGAATATTAAGTAATTTATATAAATATACAAGAGATACCTGTGATTTAATATTAGACTCTGCCACCCCCCCAACCCATATAGTTCTAAAGCCTGTGACTTGGTTCAGTGGGTGCAAGGGTTAACAACACTCTAGTCTGTCCTATACTTAGAAAAAATGCCCAAACTCCCATTTAATGTCACCCACTCTAAACTATCTCTAAGCTGCCACTACTCAAGATTTATTATATGGGAAATCTTAAGGAACCACAGACTTACAAATTAAATCCAAGAAAACAATTTAGCAAAAATAACCTAAAATCACAGTATAAATAATACCAGTCTCTATAGATACAAATTGTACTACAAAAATATGGCATATATAGGCCTCTATTTATCAAGGTCTGGCAGACCTGATCCGACAGTGCGGATCAGGTCCGCCAGACCTCGCTGAATATGGAGAGCAATACGCTCTCCGTATTTAGCATTGCACCAGCAGCTAACAAGAGCTGCTGGTGCAACGCCGCCCCCTGCAAACTCGATCGTACCAGCGATGTCTGTCCGCCTGCTCAGAGCAGGCAGACAGGTTATGGAGCAGCGGTCTTTGTGACCGCTGCTTCATAACTGCTGTTTCTGGTGAGTCTGAAGACTCGCCAGAAACAGGGGCCGTCAAGCTCCTTTCAGAGCTTGATAGATAGGCCCCATAATGTTTGTTGGTTGTACCCTAATACTAAAAATGATAATTCATCAAATAGATACAATTTATGCATAGTTGAAAAATATGTGTATAAATTTATATATTGATAAATTAATAAATATGTAAACTGATAAACACATACAGCTAGATTACAAGTTATGCGCGCTATAGGGAAATTAACGAACGCAACAAAAGTTGCCTTATTTAACCCTCTATAGCTCAGCCATTACAAGTTTTCAAACAGCCGGCTTGTGCGTGTGATATGGTTGCGATGAGCTCCATACCGCACACAATCCAAGCGTTGTTTTGAAAGCGGGTCAGAAAAAAGCCTAACACCTGCGATCGCAGAAAGAAAAGCTCCGTTATGCAGCCTTATTTATGTCTATGAGGAAAAAAAGTAACGTTTAAACCAAACACCCGAACATAAACCCCACGTCTAAACACCCCTAATCTGCTGCCCCCGACATCGCTGACACCTACTTAATGTTATTAACCACTAATCTGCCGCTCCCGATATTGCAGCCACCTAAAAAAACTATTAACCCCTAATCTGTCGCTCCTGATTTCGCCCGCCACTATAATAAAGTTATTAACCCCTAAACCTCTGGCCTCCCACATCACTACCACTAAATAAACCTATTAACCCCTAAACTACCAGCCCCCCACATTGCAACAACCTAAATTAAACTATTAACACCTAACCCTAAACCTTACCCTAACCGTAACCCTAACCCTAAACCTAACACCCCCTAACTTTAACATAATTAAAATGGAGCTAAATTAAAGTTACAATTATTAACTAAATAATACCTATTTAAAATTAAATACATACTTACCTGTGAAATAAAACCGAAGCTAGCTACAATATACCTAATAGTTATTTTGTAGCTAGATTAGGTTTTATTTTTATTTCACAAGTAAGTGTGTATTTATTTAAACTAGGAAGACTAGTTAGTAAATAGTTATTAACTATTTACTAACTACCTAGTTAAAATAAATACTTACCTGTGAAATAAAACCTAAGCTGCCTTACACTAAAACCTACCATTATAAAAAATAAAAAACAATAAAATTACAAAAAAATAAAAAAACTACCATTACAAAAAATAACAAAAGACATTATCTAAAAGAATAAAAAATTATTCATATTCTAAAAGTCTTTAAAAAAACACCCCAAAATAAAAAAAGCCTAATCTAGAATAAACTACCAAGGGCCCTTAAAAAGGGCCTTTTGTAGGGCATTGCCCCAAAGTTAACAGCTCTTTTGCTACAAAACAAACACCCACTAACAGTATACAACCTCGCATCCCCCAAACCCACAAAATAAAAATAAAGTAAAACCTAATCTACCCATTGCCCTGAAAAGGGCATTTGCATGGGCATTGCCCTTAAAAGGGCATTTAGCTAATTTTTCTGCCTTTAAAAGGGCATTCAGCTCTTTTATGAAATGCCTAAGCCTTAATCAAAAAATGAAAACCCACCCAAAATAAGAAAAATACATTACACAAAATAACAAACAAATTATGAAAAATAATAAAAATTATTCCTATTCTAATACCCATTTAAAAAAAAAACACCCCAAAATAAAAAACCTAATCTAGAATAAACTACCAATAGCCCTTAAAAGGGCCTTTTGTAGGGCATTGTCCTAAGTTAAACAGCTCTTTTACCTGAAAAAAAAAATACAAAGACCCACTAGCATTACAAACCCCCACCCCCAAACCCACAAAATAAAAAAAAATATCTAAAAAACCTAAGCTACCCATTGCCCTGAAAAGGGCATTTGTATGGGCATTGCCCTTAAAAGGGCATTTAGCTCTTTTGCATTGCCTGAAAGCATTTAGCTTGTTTATAAATAGCCCAAACCCTAAACTAAATAAAAAACAACCCAAAAACCCTTAAAAAAACTATCACTAATCCCTGAAGATTAAATTACAGTTTTTGAAGTCCCGCTTGAACGATCTTCATCCAGGCGACGAAGTCCTCATCCAGGCGGCCTCTTCTATCTTTATCCAGACAGTGAGAAGTCTTCATCCAGGTGGCATCTTCTATCTTCATCCCGGCCATCCAGCCAATAGGATGAGAGCTTCTGAAATTCTATTGGCTGCTCAAATCAGCCAATAGAATTTCAGTAGCTTCCATCCTATTGGCTGATTTGAATAGCCAATAGGATTTCTGTAGCTCTCATCCTATTGGCTGATTTGAATTTGCAAAATTGCCATTTTGAATCGCGTGCCTTGCATTGAAGATTCAGTATACAGCGGCGACTGTGTGAAGAGGATGCTCCGCCCCGCATGTCTTCATGATGGACCCGCTCTGTGCCGCCGGGATGAAGGTATAAGATGCCGTCTGGATGAAGACTTCTCACTGCCTGGATGAGGACTTTGCTGCCTGGATGAAGATAGAAGAGGCCGCCTGGATGAGGACTTCGCCGCCTGGATGAAGATAGAAGAGGCTGCCTGGATGAGGACTTTGCTTCCTGGATGAAGTGGGACTTCAAAAACTGTAAGTGGATCTTCGGGGGTTAGTGATAGGTTTTTTTAAGGGTTTTTGGGTGTTTTTTTTTTTTTACATTAGAGTTTGGGCTATTCGTAAACAAGCTAAATGCCCTTTTCTGGGCAATGCAAAAGAGCTAAATGCCCTTTTAAGGGCAATGCCCATACAAATGCCCTTTACAGGGCAATGGGTAGCTTAGGTTTTTTAGATAGTTTTTATTATTTTGGGGGTTTGAGGGGGGTGTGGGTTTGTAATGTTAGTGGGGCTTTGTATTTTTAAGGTAAAAGAGATGTTTAACTTAGGGCAATGCCCTTCAAAAGGCCCTTTTAATGGCTATTGGTAGATTTTTGTAGGTTAGGGGTTTTTTAATTTTGGGGGAGCTTTTAATTTTGATAGTTCTATTAGATTAGGTGTAATTCTTTTTTATTTTTGATAATTTCCTATTTTTTATTTTTTGTAATTAAATAGTTTGTAATTTTAGTTGTAGTGTTAGGATTTTTTTAATGTGTATTTTAGTTTTCTTTAATTAGTAGTTAGTTTAATTTTAGTTTAATAGTTATATTAGTTTAATTGTTAGTTTAAACTTAGTTTTTTTAATTTGACAGGTAAGTTTTAATTTAATTTAAGATAGGGAAATTGTAATTTTAATATAAAGTTAGGGGGGCATTAGGTTTAGGGGTTACTAGTTTAAATTAGTTTTTTTGCGATGTGGAGGGCTTTCGGTTTAGGGGTTAATAGTTTAATTTAGTATATTTTGTTGTGGGGAGCTTTTGGTTTAGGGGTTAATAGGTTTATTATAGTAGTGGCGGAATTAGGGGTTAATAACTTTAGTATAGTGGGGGGCGATGTGGGCGGACAGCAGATTAGGGGTTAATAATATTTAAATAGTGTTTGCAATGCAGTAGGGTGGCAGTTTAGGTGTTAATAACTTTAGTATAGTGGCGGCGATGTCTGGAAGCAGCAGAATAGGGGTTTAATATAGTGTTTGCAATGCGGGAGGGCATTGGTTTAGGGATTAATAGGTAGTTTATGGGTGTTAGTCTACTTTGTAACACTTTAGTTATGAGTTTTATGTAACAGTTTTGTAACGTAAAATTCATAACTACTGCTTTTAGATTGCAAAACGGATCTTGTCGGTATAGGCTGGAACGCAAGCTTTTTAGCCTCCCTGCAAAACTCGCAATGGCAGCGCTATGAAAGTCTCATGAAAAAATTTAATTTTTACGTGTGCAGGACTGATGTTGCGTTACAGGCTAAAAGGATTGCGGTACAGCTATACCGACAAGACTTGTAATGGCTGTGCTGTTTTAACGCTAAAATTACCATTATTTCAGCATTAAAACACGAACGCAAAACTTGTAATCTAGGTGATAGATAGATAGATAGATAGATAGATAGATAGATAGATACATATATCTGTCCTTATTGCTTAGTGAATTAGTGAGACTGAATTAAGAGGGTTATTGTTTAAAGAAACCAATTTTCTATCACTTTTGGCATTATTAATCAACAAAATAGCTTATTTCCCATTCTTGATATATAGAAATTGTTTTTAGTTTATAAATCCAGAACAATTCTTTCTTTTGTAAGATAATGTGTTTGTTTCCACCTCTAGGTGGTAATTTAACAATACTTATGACAAAGGACCAATGGCACTACTTATTTGTTGGTAATAATCCACTACTATAACCCTCTAGTAGAGAGCAGTTGTAGTTTCTCAATATAATGGGGGTATCAGTGCTAGTGTATTGAAACAACTTATGATTTAGGATAGAGTATGAAGGGACCTACTCTAAACAAGAATACACATATAACCCCTCTGGATTTATAACATCCAGTATTTAATTAACTCAACAGCTTTTCTTGAACTTGTGGAAATAAGATAAAACTTAACTTTTAATTAATATAAATAAAATAGGAATAAAATTAAAAACACGTAGTTTGTATCATTATTTTCCTTGTAGTTTAAAGGTCTGATTGGTATACAGTGGTTGGAACATGTATTTGTATGTGACTATAAGTCTTGATTCTCGCTCCACATAGTGCGAATATTTAAGCTTTATGTATGTGGAGATAGAACTGTACACTCTGTATTGGTACTTAATAGTTTAAAGTTTCTATATAGTCAGCATCCTCTTGTGAATATGAGGAACTATTGTAATTTGTGCTATTGTAACCAATATTCTTCTAGATATCCATAGTATCTTTGATTATAAATCATTTGCAAGTACATAAACTGTAATGTAAACCAACCACTGTAATGTGTTGTTCAGGATACACTTGTGTTTATTGGGAACTCAAAAAAATGGATTTTATATATAATATATAATACAGTATGTAATCCGTACTTTTGATTATTTATCACAGGTTCTCTTGTTTGCTCCAAGTACATATAATAAAGAGTTCTGTTTTTTGAATAAGCCCTTTATTTAGCAGTGTAGTATTTGACTATGTTGTCTCGATCTCCATAGTGCGAGTGTTTTTTCCTTATTGTATATGCAGGTACACTGCAACAAGGTAAACCTTAATTTATTTAGAACTAGAAAGTAGATTTTTTAATCTATGGTTTGTGATACAGTACATTATCCATACTTTTTATTGTATAACACAGGTCCTCATATATGCTCCAGATACATATAGTTTGGGATTCAGTTCTTAAATAAGTCTTTTGTAGAGCAGTCACCAAAATATATATCAGTGATGTTTACCTTACTTGTTTTTAATGGAGCTTTATAGCATCTTATATTATATGCTGTATTATATGCAGTATTATGTCTGTTTAGTATGTTTCACTGTGTATATAAATACATTGAATACATTGATTTATTTGGGGCAATGCCCCACAAAAGACCCTTTTAAGGGCCATTGGCAATTTAGTGTAGGCTAGGGTTTTTTTTATTTTAGGGGGCTTTTTTTTTTTTTTTAATAATTTTTATTGAGGTTTTTCACAACAAACATAGAGCACTGATCGCCTTTTAACAATAAAGAATAATAAAAAAGTAAAAACAGAATAAAGGAAAATGTTTCAATCATTACATGTAGGTAGGCTAGTGAAACCTCGGTTTTACAATACAATAGCATAAAAGACTGACAAATTAGAAGCCAAATTTCTAGGCCAAATGGTCCAGGAATGTAAAATAAAACTGATTGTCAGATGGACAGCTCTTTATGAGCTTCAAAACAAGAAATAAATGAGTATCCAGTAAGGGGGGATTACGGAATAGTCAATAACAATCAGCGGGTAAGCACCACTTAAAATATAAGTTATTGAGCTAGAGTGCATAACTTAGGAACTAAATTTAAAGACTCTAAATGATGATGGAGGAATTTTAGCAAATGTTTTAGAAATGTAATATCCTTCTAATAAGAGGTATAGAATACGAGAAGGTTAGCAAACTATCGCCTAGATTTAGAGTTCAGCGTTAGCCGTCAAAACCAGCGTTAGGGGCTCCGAACGCTGGTTTTGGCCGCCCGCTGGTATTTAGAGTCAGTCAGGAAAGGGTCTAACGCTCACTTTGCAGCCGCGACTTTTCCATACCACAGATCCCCCTACGCCATTTGCATATCCTATCTTTTCAATGGGATCTTTCTAACGCCGGTATTTAGAGTCTTGGCTGAAGTGAGCGTTAGAACTCTAACGACAAGACTCCAGCCGCAGAAAAAAAACAGGAGTTAATAGCTTTCTGGGCTAACGCCGGTTCATAAAGCTCTTAACTACTGTGCTCTAAAGTACACTAACACCCATAAACTACCTATGTACCCCTAAACGGAGGCCCCCCACATCGCCGCCACTCTAATAAAAAAATGTAACCCCTAATCTGCCGACCGCACACCGCCGCAACCTACGTTATCCCTATGTACCCCTAATCTGCTGCCCCTAACACCGCCGACCCCTACATAATATTTATTACCCCCTTATCTGCCCCCCCCCAATGTTGTCGCCACCTACCTACAATTATTAACCCCTAATCTGCCGACCGGACCCCACCGCTACTATAATAAAGTAATTAACCCCTAATCCACCTCACTCCCGCCTCAATAACCCTATAATAAATAGTATTAACCCCTAATCTGCCCTCCCTAACATCGCCGACACCTAACTTCAAGTATTAACCCTTAATCTGCCGACCGGACCTCACTGCTACTCTAATAAATGTATTAACCCCTAAAGCTAAGTCTAACCTTAACACTAACACCCCCCTAAGTTAAATATAATTTTTATCTAACGAAATAAATTATTTCTTATTAAATAAATTATTCCTATTTAAAGCTAAATACTTACCTGTAAAATAAACCCTAATATAGTTACAATATAAATAATAATTATATTGCAGCTATTTTAGGATTTATATTTATTTTACAGGCAACTTTGTATTTATTTTAACCAGGTACAATAGCTATTAAATAGTTAATAACTATTTAATAGCTACCTAGTTAAAATAATTACAAAATTACCTGTAAAATAAATCCTAACCTAAGTTACAATTAAACCTAACACTACACTATCAATAAATTAATTAAATAAAATACCTACAATTATCTACAATTAAACCTAACACTACACTATCAATAAATAGATTAAATACAAATAAATACACTAACTAAAGTACAAAAAATAAAAAAAGAACCAAGTTACAAAAAATAAAAATAGAACTAAGTTACAAAAAATAAAAAAATATTTACAAACATTATAAAAATATTACAACAATTTTAAGTTAATTACACCTACTCTAAGCCCCCTAATAAAACAACAAAGCCCCCCAAAATAAAAAAAATGCCCTACCCTATTCAAAAATAAAAATAGAAAAGCTCTTTTACCTTACCAGCCCTTAAAAGGGCCTTTTGCGGGGCATGCCCCAAAGAATTCTGCTCTTTTGCCTGTAAAAAACCCCCATACAATACCCCCCCCAACATTACAACCCACCACCCACATACCCCTAATCTAACCCAAACCCCCCTTAAATAAACCTAACACTAAGCCCCTGAAGATCTCCCTACATTATCTTCACCACGCCGGGTATCACCGATCCGTCCAGAAGAGGCTCCAAAATCTTCCTCCAAGCCCAAGCGGGGGCTGAAGAGGTCCATCATCGGGCTGAAGTCTTGATCCAAGCGGGCGCTGAAGAGATCCATCATCCGGCTGAAGTCTTGATCCAAGCGGGGGCTGAAGAGATCCATCATCCGGCTGAAGTCTTCTATCAAGCGGCATCTTCAATCTTCTTTCTTCCGGATCCATCTTCAGCCCGCCGACGCGGAACATCCATCCTGGCCGACGACTTCCCGACGAATGACGGTTCCTTTAAATGACGTGATCCAAGATGGCGTCCCTCGAATTCCGATTGGCTGATAGGATTCTATCAGCCAATCGGAATTAAGGTAGGAAAATTCTGATTGGCTGATGGAATCAGCCAATCAGATTGAGCTCGCATTCTATTGGCTGTTCCGATCAGTCATTTAAAGGAACCGTCATTCGTCGGGAAGTCATCGGCCAGGATGGATGTTCCACGTTGGCGGGATGAAGATGGATCCAGAAGAAAGAAGATTGAAGATGCCGCTTGATAGAAGACTTCAGCCGGATGATGGATCTCTTCAGCCCCCGCTTGGATCAAGACTTCAGCCGGATGATGGATCTCTTCAGCGCCCGCTTGGATCAAGACTTCAGCCCGATGATGGACCTCTTCAGCCCCCGCTTGGGCTTGGATGAAGATTTCGGAGCCTCTTCTGGACGGATCGGTGATACCCGGCGTGGTGAAGATAAGGTAGGGAGATCTTCAGGGGCTTAGTGTTAGGTTTATTTAAGGGGGGTTTGGGTTAGATTAGGGGTATGTGGGTGGTGGGTTGTAATGTTGGGGGGGGTATTGTATGTTTTTTTTACAGGCAAAAGAGCAGAATTCCTTGGGGCATGCCCCGCAAAAGGCCCTTTTAAGGGCTGGTAAGGTAAAAGAGCTTTTCTATTTTTATTTTAGAATAGGGTAGGGCATTTTTTTATTTTGGGGGTCTTTGTTATTTTATTAGGGGGCTTAGAGTAGGTGTAATTATCTTAAAATTGTTGTAATATTTTTATAATGTTTGTAAATATTTTTTTATTTTTTGTAACTTAGTTCTTTTTTTATTTTTTGTAACTTATTTCTTTTTTTATTTTTTGTACTTTAGTTAGTGTATTTATTTGTATTTAATTTATTTATTGATAGTGTAGTGTTAGGTTTAATTGTAGATAATTGTAGGTATTTTATTTAATTAATTTATTGATAGTGTAGTGTTAGGTTTAATTGTAACTTAGGTTAGGATTTATTTTACAGGTAATTTTGTAATTATTTTAACTAGGTAGCTATTAAATAGTTATTAACTATTTAATAGCTATTGTACCTGGTTAAAATAAATACAAAGTTGCCTGTAAAATAAATATAAATCCTAAAATAGCTGCAATATAATTATTATTTATATTGTAGCTATATTAGGGTTTATTTTACAGGTAAGTATTTAGCTTTAAATAGGAATAATTTATTTAATAAGAAATAATTTATTTCGTTAGATAAAAATTATATTTAACTTAGGGGGGAGTTAGTGTTAGGGTTAGACTTAGCTTTAGGGGTTAATACATTTATTAGAGTAGCGGTGAGGTCCGGTCGGCAGATTAGGGGTTAATACTTGAAGTTAGGTGTCGGTGATGTTAGGGAGGGCAGATTAGGTGTTAATACTATTTATTATAGGGTTATTGAGTCGGGAGTGAGGCGGATTAGGGGTTAATAACTTTATTATAGTATCGGTGAGGTCCGGTCGGCAGATTAGGGGTTAATAAGTGTAGGTAGGTGGCGGCGACATTGGGGACAGCAGATTAGGGGTTAATAAATATAATATAGGGGTCGGCGGTGTTAGGGGCAGCAGATTAGGGGTACATAGGGATAATGTAGGTTGCGGCGGTGTACGGAGTGGCAGATTAGGGGTTAATAATAATAATAATAATATGCAGGGGTCAGCGATAGCGGGGGCGACAGATTAGGGGTTAATAAGTGTAAGGCTAGGGGTGTTTAGACTCGGGGTACATGTTAGGTTGTTAGGTGCAGACTTAGGAAGTGTTTCCCCATAGGAAACAATGGGGCTGCGTTAGGAGCTGAACGCTGCTTTTTTGCAGGTGTTAGGTTATTTTTCAGCTCAAACGGCCCCATTGTTTCCTATGGGGGAATCGTGCACGAGCACGTTTTTTAAGCTGGCCACGTCCGTAAGCACCGCTGGTATTTAGAGTTGCAGTGGTGGTAAATTATGCTCTACGCTCCCTTTTTGGAGCCTAACGCAGCCCTTGTGTGAACTCTAAATACCAGCGGTATTTAAAAGGTGCGGGGGAAAAAAGCACGCATAGCTAGCGCACCCCTTTGGCTGCAGAACTCTAAATCTAGCGGTATGGTTTGGGAAAGGCAATGGTTATTAGCACACATGTTCTGTCATGGCCAGACTTTGAGATATATATAAGGTAGTGGGGAGAGAATGTAGAGTAGGAGATTCATTGGCAGATTGTGGTGAGTTAACTGCTAGATCTAAATACTAAGTTTGGGATATAGCTTTGGGATATAGCAGGATGGTGACAACTACCCAACTCTCTGAAAAAGGGTAGGGTATGCTTTAGATTAACCCACTCCAGAGCGATATCTATGCAGTGAGTAATAATGTTTATTTAGTTTGCATGGGAGGGTGATGTAGGTCCCCCAAGCCCGTGATAGACGACTTGATTTGCCAGATAAAAATTGTCTCTCCAACCAGCCGCTCTCTCCATCAGTTGTATGTCCCTTAGAGGACAGCGGGGTAAGGACTAAATTTCATCCAGAGGGATTTGTCACACCTCCCCGGTCTGCAACTAGAGTTAAGTGGTCAATTGTCCAGTCTCCATCAGGACCCTAAGTTGGAGAGTTCAAAAGCTGGGTACGTTGTGAGGATGGTTCCCGGAATGACTCCTTACCGCTCAGTAAGGCACAGCTCATCTGTGCAAGCCTCCATGGGACCTCGGCGTAGGAGGATGAGACATCGGCAGGGCACAACACAATTGCGTCTACATCGTTACCACCTACAACCGGGCCTAGGTCCTGAATGGTCCTCTCCTTCTGGAATATCAAGTGAGTGTTAGTAGTAAGTGCTTCCTCTGGTAGCACCGGGGTCTCCAATCTTTATTAGTTTGGGATCGGACGCCATCTTGCTTGACGTTTCCTCTAATAGCAGCCATAAGATCGACAAAACTGTCGTCCAACTCTCTATCGAACTCCTTCAGTAAGGTGAGGATATCTGAGTAAGATGCCTCCATCATGCGTTGGTAGTAGGATGGTTTTATTTAGCCCGGGTGCCCGGGGAAGGGGGGGTAGTATAGTCTAAAATAGAAGGCTGGCGCCTCTCCTGATATCTGAAGTAGATCTACAAACAGCACTGGAATTTTCTGAAACTTGTATGTTTCTTAATGACTAGGATTTTAAGAAGACCATACGTTGTTCAATAGTAGCTTATTCAGCAGAATTTAAGAGAAATTGAAGGTAATTCTCATAGTAGTTCCAGAGCTTATAAGATATGCGACTTATCATGGCCGCCGGCTAGCCACGCCCCCCTTGGGGGGCTTTTTTTATTTTGATAGGGCTATTAGATTAGGAGTAATTCGTTTTTATTTTTGATAATGTGGTTTGTTATTTTTTGTAATTTAGTGTTTGTTTGTTTTTTGCAAATAAGAAAATTGTATTTTAGTAATTTAATTAATTTTACTTTATTGTAATGTTAGTTTTTAGTGTAAGGCAGGTTAGGTTTTATTTTACAGGTAACTTTGTATTTATTTTAGCTAGGTAGTTATTACATAGTTAATAACTATTTAATAACTAGTCTGCCTAGTTAAAATAAATACACTTACCTGTGAAATAAAAATAAAACCTAAGATAGCTACAATATAACTATTAGTTATATTGTAGCTAGCTTAGGTTTTTTTTTACAGTTGTGTATGTATTTAGTTTTAAATAGGAATTATTTAGGTAATAATTGTAAGGTTTATTTAGCTGTATTTTAATTATATTTAAGTTAGGGGATGTTAGGGTTAGACTTATGCTTAGGGTTACGTTAGGGTTAGGGGTTAATATATTTATGCAGCGATGTTGGAGGCCAGAGGTTATGGGGTTAATAGCTTAATTTAGTATATTTCGTTGTGGGGGGCTTGCGGTTTAGTGCTTAATAGGTTAATAGGTATTATAGCAGCAGTGTGGGCGGATGGCAGATTAGGGGTTAATAATATTTAAGTAGTGTTTGCAATGCTGGAGGGTGCCGGTTTAGGGTTTAATAAATGTATTATAGTGGTGATGATGTCGGGGAGCGGCGGAAGAGGGGTTCATACATTTTGATAGTGGTGTGATGTCCGGAGCGGCAGATTAGGGTTTAATAATTTTATTTTAGTATTTGTGATGCGGGAGGGCCTCGGTTTAGTGGTAAATAGGGAGTTTATGGGTGTTAGTGTACTTTGTAACACTTTAGCTATGATTTTTATGCTACAGATTTGTAAAGTAAAGCTCATAACTACTGACTTTAGATGGCGGTACAGATCTTGTGGTTATAGAGTGTACCGCTCACTTTTTGGCCTCCCAGGCAAACTTGTTATACTGGCACTATGGTAGTCCTATTAAAAAATGACTTTTTTAAAAGTTCAGTACTGACATTGTGTGACGGCCAAAAATGTGTGAGGTACACCTATACCTGCAAGACTTGTAATTACGCGTTAGGGAAAAAGCAGCATTATGAAGCATAACAATGGTTTTTCACTCATAACGCCAAACTCGTAATCTAGCTAAAATTTAGGAAGGAAACCTAACTTAGTACAAAGAACAGTCTTATCGGCATGAAAAATAAGATTTGGGGAATCGCACTGCAGAGCTGAGAGTTCTGAGACTCTTCGAGCAGAAAAGATAGCAACAAAAAAACAAAACCTTCCAAGATAACAACTTAATGTCTATGGAATGCAACAGCTCAAATGTAGCCAGCTGTAAAACTTTAAGAACAAGGTTAAGGCTCCAAGGAGAAGCAACAGACTGAAAGACAGGCCTGATTTTGACCAAGGCCTGACAAAAAGATTGCACATCTGGCACATCCGCCAAACGTTTATGTAGTAAAACTGATATATAGAAATCTGACCCTTCAGAGTATTGACTGACAATCCCTTTGCCAGGCCTTCCTGAAGAAAAGATAAAATTCTGGGAATTCTAATTCTACTCCAAGAGTAGCCCATGGATTCACACCAATAAAGATATTTACACCATATCTTATGGTAAATCTTTCTAGTAACAGGCTTGCAAGCCTGAATCATGGTCTCAATGACTGACTCAGAAAAACCATGCTTAGACAGAAGTTAGCGTTTAATCTCCATGCAGTCAGCTTCAGAGAAATGAGATTTGGATGAAGGAAGGGACCCTGAATCAGGAGGTCCTTTCTCAGAGGTAGTCTCCAAGGTGGGAGAAATGATATCTCCACTAGGTCTGCAAACCAGATCCTGCGAGGCCACAAAAAGGGCAATTAGATTCACTGACACCCTATTCTGTGTGATACGAGCAATGACCCTTGGAAGGAGAGCAAACGGAAGAAACAGGTATCACAACCTGAAAACCCAAGGAACCACCAGAGCACCTATTAGAACGGTCTGCAGATCTCTTGACCTTGAACCGTACCTTGGAAGCTTGGCATTCTGACGGGACGCCATCAAGTCTAACTCCGGCACCCCCCATTTGAGGACTAAGGTGGAAAACACCTCTGGATGTAGTTCCCACTCCCCGGGATGAAAAGTCTATTTGCTTAGAAAATCTGCTTCCCAGTTGTCTACTCCTGGAATGTGGATGGCAGATAGACAGCAATTGTGGGTCTCTGCCCACTGAAGAATCCGAGTAACCTCCTTCATGGCTAAGGAACTCTGAGTTCCTCCCTGGTGATTGATGTAAGCCACAGAGGTTATGTTGTCTAACTGGAACCTGATAAACTGGGCTGAGAACAACTGAGGCCAGGCCAATAGAGCATTGTTAATTGCCCTCAACTCTAAGATGTTGATGGGAAGAGCAGACTCTTCCTGAGTCCAAAGGCCCTAAGCTTTTAACAAGTTTCAGACTGCTCCCCAGCCCAGCAGGCTGGCGTCCGTGGTCACAATCACCCAGGAAGGTCTCCGAAAGCATGTGCCCTGAGACAGATGTTCCTGAGAAATCCACCATGGAAGAGAATCCCTTGATGACTGATCTAACTCTATTCTCTGAAATAGATCCGCATGGTCGCCATTCCATTGTCTGAGCATGCACAACTGGAGAGCTCTCATATGGAATCGAGCAAAAGGAATGATGTCCATGGAAGCCAAAATCAGACCGATTACCGCCATACATTGAGCCACTGAAGGATGAGCAGTAGCCTGAAGAGAGAGGCAAGAGGAAATATTTTGTATTTCCTGACCTCTGTCAGAAAAATCTTCATCAATAGAGAATCTATTATGGTCCCTAAGAACACTACTCTTGTAGCAAGGGAAAGGGAGCTGTTTTCCAAATTCACATTCCATCCGTGGGAACAAAGAAAAGACAGCAATATCTCTGTGCGATATTTTGTTTGTTGTGACTAGACCAAATGGAAGGACCACAAACTGGAAAAGATTGTCCAGAAAGGCAAATCTCAGGAATCTGTGATGGTCCCTTTGACTAAGAACATGAAGATATGATTCCTTTAGGTCTATGGTTGTCATGAACTGACCCTCTTGTACTAAATGAATAATGGAGCTTATAGTCTCCATCTTGCAGGATGGAACTTTGAGAAACTTTATTAGACACTTCTAGTCTAGAATGGGACGGAAAGTTTCCTCTTTTTTGGGAACCACAAATAGGTTGGAGTAGAACCCGAGAACCTGTTCCTGCACTGGAACTGGAACTATCACTCCCAGGGAGGAAAGATGTTGTATACATTTCAAGAACGCCTCTCTCTTTATCTGGTCTGCAGATAATTTTGAGAGAAGGAATCTGCCTCTGGTAAGAAAAGTCTTGAATTCCAATTTGCAACCCTGGGAAACTATGTCCACAGTCCAGGGATCTGGGACCTACCATTTCCAGGCTTGAGAGAACTGAGAAAGTCTGCCCCCCCAATCCGATCCAGGAGTGGGGGCAAACCCTTCGTGCTGATTTGGAATCAGCTGCGAGTTTCTTTAATTGTTTCCCCTTGTTCCATGACTGATTTGGTTTCCAAGAAGATTTGGATTGTTCCTGCTTGGAAGAAGAAGGGGAAGGCTTTCCTCTGAATTTACAAAAGGAACGAAAATTACTCTGACGTCCTTTAGGCCTATTCTTCTTATCTTGAGTTAGAAAAGACCCTTAGAATATCAGAGATAATTAGGAGTGACAATGACAGGGGTATCAGAGTCATCTGTTTGTTTTGTATTGTAGCAAAAAAGCTGTTAACTTTAGGGCAATGCCCTACAAAAGGACCTTTTAAGGGCCCACAAAAGGCCCTTGGTAGTATATTCTAGATTACGCTTTTTTATTTTGGGTGTTTTTTTCTTCTTTTTTTCAAAGGGTATTAGAATAGGAATCATTTTTATTGTTTTAGACATTTTTTTTTGTTATTTTTTTGTAATGGTAGGTTTTTATATTTTTAGTAATGTTAGTGTTTGTTATTTTTTGTAATGGTAGGTTTTTTTATTTTTAGTAATTTTAGTGTTTGTTATTTTTTGTAATGTTAGGTTTTAGTGTAAGGCAGCTTAGGTTTTATTTCACAGGTAAGTTTGTATTTATTTTAACTAGGTAGTCAGTAAATAGTTAATAACTATTTACTAACTAGTCTACCTAGTTAAAATAAATACAAACTTACCTGTGAAATAAAAATAAAACCTTATCTATCTACAATATATCTATTAGTTATATGGTAGATAGCTTAGGTTTTATTTCACAGGTAAGTTTGTATTTAGTTTTAAATAGGTATTATTTAGTTAATAATTGTAACTTTAATTTAGCTATATTTAATTATGTTAAAGTTAGGGGGTGTTAGGGGTTACTAGTTTAAATTAGTTTATTGCGATGTGGGGGGCTTTCGATTTAGGGGTTAATAGGTTTATTTAGTATATTTTGTTGTGGGTGGTTTGCGGTTTATGGTTTAGTAGGTTTATTATAGTGGCAGCGGAATTAGGGCTTAAAGGGACAGTCTACACCAGAATTTTTATTGTTTTAAAAGATAGATAATCCCTTTATTACCCATTCCCCAGTTTTGCATAACCAACACAGTTATAATAATATACTTTTAACCTCTGTGATTATCTTGCATCTAAGCCTCTGCAAACTGCCCCTTTATTTCAGTTTTTTTGACAGACTTGCAGTTTAGCCAATCACTGCCTTCTCCCAGATAACTTCACGTGCACAAGCACAGTGTTATCTACATGAAATACGTGAACTAACACCCTCTAGTGGTGAAAAACTGTTCAAATGCATTCTGAAAAGAGGTGGCCTTCAAGGTCTAAGAAATTAGCATATGAACCTCCTAGATTAAGATTTCAACTAAGAATACCAAGAGAACAAAAAAAATTGGTGATAAAAGTAAATTGGAAAATTGTTTAAAATTACATGCTCTATCTGAATCATGAAAGTTTATTTTGGCCTAGACTGTCCCTTTAATAACTTTAGTATAGTGGGGGCGATGTGGGCAGAAGGCAGATTAGGGGTTAATAATATTCAAATAGTGTTTGCAAAGTGGGAGGGTGGCGGTTTAGGGGTTAATAAATTTAGTATAGTGGCGGCAATGTCGGGGAGCGGTTGAATAGGGGTTAATAATTTTTAATAGTGGTGGCGATGTCGGGAGCAGCAGATTAGGGGTTAATAACTTTGAAATAGTGTTTTGCGATGCGGGAGGGCCTCGGTTTAGGGGTTAATAGGTAGTTTATGGGTGTTTAGTGTACTTTGTGACAGTTTAGTTCTGAGTTTTATGTAACAGTTTTGTTGCATAAAACTCATAAGTACTGCTTTTAGATTGCAAAACGGATCTTGTCGGTATAAGCTGTAAAGCAAGCTTTTTAGCAAGAACGCAAAACTTGTAATGGCAGCGCTATGGAAGTCCTATGAAAAAACTTCATTTTTATGAGTGCTGGACTGACGTTGCGTTACAGGCTAAAAGGCTTGCGGAACAGCTATACCGACAAGACTTGTAATGGCTGCAGTGCTGTTTTAACGCTGAAATTACCATATTTTCAGCGTTAAAACACAAACGCAAAACTTGTAATCTAGGTGTTACTGAGGTGCCTTCCCGCTACCAATTAAGACCAGATCACCCAGAAAAGGAGAAAAACAACGTTATCCTCAGAAACTTTATGAAGTAAAGCCGGTCATGTGACCGCAACTGCCAATCTGAAATTATTGCTGCGACACAGGGAGGCACTAAAAATAGCTTCCTGGTACACTAAGTTCCAGAAATAACCGTTTTTTCAAACTGGACCGTCTGGCATGTAGACAGTATGAAAAGACACAGTTCTTCACAGAGACCTTTGAAAAAGAAAGAACAGAGTAGCCAACTCTGGTTTTCTAAACTAGGGCAGCAATTGTTAGGAAAACACAGTAAGTACCTCTTTACAAGTTCCTAACTGCTTTAAAGCCACCACTACCTGACTGCAAGGAATGATGTGGAATACGACTATACCCCAAAACTTTCTTGTAGATTAAATCAAAATTGTTCTTCAGACACCAAAACTTCACCTCCTCCATTGATCGAAGGCAAAGAGAATGACTAGGGGTTGTTGGTAAGGGAGTGATACTTGGCAGTTTAACTGTTGTGCTCTTTGCCTCTTCCTGCTGGCTAGGAGTGATATTCCCAACAGTATTCACTCAAGCTGTGGACTCACCATATCTTAGGAAAGAAATTTGAATTTTCAACGGTTTCAAATATTTTTTCAAAAAAACTTTTCCTTTGTTACATATTAAAGATGGATTTGTTTAAACCGATATTCTTTTGTGCCATGTCAAAACTGAGAATGAAAAAACAGGCTGTCTTTATATAATATGTGCTGAATAACACTTTATCTTAAAGGGACAGTCAAGTTAAAAAAAAACTTTCATGATTTTTTAAATAGGCTATGTAATTTTAAACAACTTTTTAATTTACTTTTATCACAAATTTTGCTTTGTTCTCTTCATATTCTTAGTTGAAATCTTATTCTAGGAGACTCAAATGCTAATTTCTTAGCTATTGAAGACTGCCTCTAATCTGAATGGATTTTGACCACTAGAGGACATTAGTTCATGTGTTTCATATAGATAACATTGAGCTTATGCACGTGAAGTTACCCTTGTCTGTCAAAAGAACTGAAATAAGGGGGCAGTTTGCAGAGGCTTAGATACAAGGTAATCACAGAGGTAAATAGTACATTTCTATAACGGTGTTGGTTATGCAACCTGGGGAATTGGTAATAAAGGGATTATCTATCTTTTTAAACAACAAAAACTCTGGTGTTGACTGTCCCTTTAACTTCTGTGTGATGCTATACCCCCAAATTGTAAAAATCACTTGTTATGGCAAAAAATGTGTTTCTTATGCATTTTTAAGTGAATTTCCTTTACACCTCTCTGCAGGTTTGTGCACAATTTCCTTTAAGCTTATACTGTACATTTGTCATAAATCCTTAAATCAAGCTTTTTAGCTATGATTGTGTGCTTTTTATTCCATAGCCTGAGCTGTATATAATAGAATTTTTTGTCTTTTACGCTCATGATTCAGAGACACCACATAGGTCACATCATTCATTCTCTTTAGGAGGGTAAACGGACCCTCCCAGGCAACATGTAATTTGATCTCTCTTATGGGTATCAAGACAAGCAATTTCTGTCCCATATCTTACACCTTCTCTCTGGCAGTCCGTTCATACCATTGCTTCTGCTTAGACTGGGAAGTCTTTAGGTTTTCCTGTACCTCCCCCATTAGGCTATGCATTCTGTCCCTGAACCTTATTACATTGTCCTCCACAGTGGTGTCTTGATGGCCCAATTTTCCTTCCCACTCCTCCCTGATCAGATCAAGTGGTCCATGCATTTTTTGCCCATATAGGAGTTCAAAGGAGGATAAATCAGTGGATTCCTGTGGCACCTCCCTATAACCAAATAGGAGGTGCGGCAGGTAATGATCCAAGACCTTCCCCATGACTTCACAAAGGTTTTGAGCATCTGCTTCAGGGTCCCATTAAACCTATTACACATGCCATTGGTCTGGGGGTAGTATGGGCTAGTCACTAGGTGTTCCACCTGCACCTTTTTACAGAGACTCTGCATCAGGCTAGATATAAATTGGGTGCCCTGATCAGTTAGCATTTCCTTATGGAAACCTACCCAGAAACGATACCTAACAGAGCATTAGTCACTTTATCAACCATGATAGATGAGAGGGCCACAGCCTCTAGGTAGCGAGTTGCATAATCCACTACAGTCAGAATGACTCTTTTCCCTGAACTACTTGGGATAGCTAGGGGCCCTACTATATCCACAGCCACCCTCTCAAATGGCTCAGTTACTATGGGAAGTTTAATTAAAGGGGCACGACCCACCTCACCAGGTTTCCCCACTTTCTGACATGCAGGACAGGAGTGACAATAATTAGCAATGTCAGTACCCATCCCAGGCCAATAGAAGTGATGGGACAACCAGGCTTTAGTTTTCTGTACCCCTGCCATAGGAATTTCATGGGCCACTTACAACAGGTGCACTCTAAACTGTTCAGGTACCACTAACTGCCTCTCAACTAGCCAGGGATCCTATCCATCCACTGGAATGGACTCCCGGTACAACCTCCCTTTATCCCAGTATACCCTCTCTTCATCAGAGTCAGTAGATAGCTGCCTAGCTAAGTCCCTGGTCTTCTCTAAAGTGGGATCTATCCCCTGGTCCTGCTAAAAATCCTGACTTTGACCCATTATGAAGTGCTGTGCTGTGTGAGGCCCCCCAACCTTCCTATCAGTGTCCTCCCCTATAGGCCTACTCTCTGGGTCCTCGGGCTAAATCAGCCCCTGTCCCCTAATCTGGGCAGACTGCTGATGGGTCACCACTCATTGATACTTTTATTATTATTATCAGGTATTTGTAGAGCGCCAACAGATTCTGCATCGCTATAAACATAGGCAATATACAAGATAACATTTACAGGGATCAAATGGGTAGAGGGCCCTGCCGAGAGTTGCACTGTTGTAGTCTGCTCTTATGAAGGTGAACTGCAAGCAGCTGGGCTCATAGGCTTACATGTTAAGGGGTTCAAGGGGATAATAGTGGAGATAGGAGGGTTAGTGAAAGCTGTATGCATCCTTGAATAGTAGAGTCTTTAGGGAGCGCTTGAAGCTTTCAAAACTAGGGGAGAGCCTTGTGGAGCGAGGCAGAGTGTTCCATAAGATGGGAGCCAGCCTGGAGAAGTCTTGTAAACGGGAATGTGAGGAGGTAACAAGAGTGGAGGAAAATAGAAGATCATGAGCGGAGTGAAGGGGACTGGAGGGAGAGTATCTGGAGACAAGGTCTGAGATGTAGGGGGAGCAGTGCATTTGAGGGCTTTGTATACTGAGGTACCCTTCCCCTCTTGCATTACCTCTGCACACTTCAGGTGCTGAAGGCTTATTTGTTCAAGCACCAGCAGATTCTCCCTCTCATTTGTCTCTCTCTCCCTGTCAGTGCATCCTTCCACATTTTAGCAGTGCACCGCAGACATGTCTGGTTTAGGTATAGGCTGTATCACACACACACACACTGACCCCTACCCTTTAGCACATATCTGGGCATAGTTACACATGGTTCCTTGAACATAAGTGCCCATATCTTGTTTTCCTAGATCACAGGTATCATGGTCAGGTATATACTATGATAATAACCTACCCAAATCAGTACCAAGCAATACATTTATGTAGGAATATTACCTGACACTCCCACATCTCTTAACCCTCTTCCTGCTCCCCAGTCTAGATACACTCATGCCATAGGCACTGTAGGTTGTACTCCCCAATCCCTTTTACTGCTAGAGACTTTCCAGGGATAACGTCCTCAGAGCTCACTAGATCTGGACGCACAATAGTCACTTTTGCACCCGTGTTCCAAAGCCCCAATGTTACCTTATCTCCAACAGTCACAGGCTGTAGGTTCTCATTGTTACTTTCCTCTGGTTGGGTCACAAACAAAACAGAAGATGGTAATTTTGAGGAGTAGCCTTCCCCTGCTGATGCTGATGGATTCTTCCTTTCTGGGTAGTTAGGGTTGATGTGACCCATTTTGTGACAAGCAAAACACTTGTGGGTATCCCCCTGCCCAGGTGCAGCACTCGCTCCTCTTTTCCCAGAGTTAACAGACAAATTAAATAAAGGCACAACAGGTTTGGTAAAGGGGGGCCATGGAGCAGCTCTTTTCCAGGTGTATACCCCCTAAATATAAATAAAGGCTTTTCTCCCATTCATTGGTGACCTGTTGGCTGTGAAAAAATCTGCCAGCGCACCCACCTCCAAGGCTGTTTTTGGCTTGCGATCCAGCACCCACCTCCTTGGTCTGCTGCTGGTATGCCTTCTTTGTAAAAAATAAAATAGAAAAGAAAAACAGAGAATAGGGAAGGGAACTGTTTGCAATGTGTGACTATATAATGCACTGAGTTTTAGCCTTTGGAAATTGTAAGAGTCTCAATTTATTTTAGTACAGATTTTCACACTAGAAAATCCACAAAGTACTAAAATCTAATAAAAAAAATATCCCACCGTTGCCACTAATTTGTGACAACCAGGGTTTGGCACAGAAAAGGATAACTGACCCTTTCAACTTTAACTAATCTGTCACAGTCTAGCCACTCCAGGCAAGCCTGTGATTTAGTTCAGTGGGTGCAAGGGTTAACAACACTCTTTAGTCTGTCCTAGAAAAAATACCCAAACTCCCCTTTAATGCCACCCACACTAAGCTATCTCTAAGCTGCCACCACTTAAAGGGACAGTATATTGTAAAATAGTTTTTCCCTTAATGTGTTTACAATTGCTTTTTTTACCAACTGCAGAGTAAAAAATGTATGAAAATTAGCTTTTTAAGGTTTATTTCTGTATATTAAAGCTCTGATTTTGTGTTTTGAAGCCACAGCCTAATAAAATAGGTTGAACTTGTAGGTATAATCAAATCTCATTACTGTATCACATTGTGCACATATACCTGCTTCTTTATCTTATATCTGTCCTTAAAACAATCACCAATACTTTGAGAGAACAATGGAAAATCAACATTTTATTACCTTATCTCTGCTTTATCACACTGGGAGTGTAATTTCTTCTGCTGGCTGTGTTTACAAAGCTTATCTATAGCTGGTACGCGCGGCCACAAACTTTCAGAATAGGTGGGGATACCACATGCTAAATTAACAATTTCAAATGCCAATATAAGGGTAAAGGAGCTACTTGTAAACAATTTAATACACTCCAGCAGGTAAAGTGGATCATTGGGAACAAATTAAAGGGGAGAAATTTTTTGAGTAAACTGTCCCTTTAAGATTTATTATATGGGAAATCTTAAGGAACCCCAAACTTACAAATTAAATCCCAGTATAAAAATTAGCAAAAATAACCTAAAATCACATTATAAATACTGCCAGTCTCTTTAAATAATATGGTTCAAATATTAGACAAAGGCAAAAACTCAATAAGTGAATATTTATTATGTGAAAAATTATGCACAGTGCATTATTAATAAAAAGATGTTAACAAAGAGAATTATACACATGCAAAAAGTTTTCATTTGGTCAAGTGGAACTAAGAAATCTAAGGGAAAACACAGCAACACATTTCTTCTGAAAAACAAACAAATGTTTTTAGACATAAAGAAAATTAACCCATTAGAATATAAATCATGGGGTTTTCATGACACCCCATATTAATCATTTTTGGAGTAAAATAAGCTTTTGGACTTCTAAAATGAATAATAAAGAATTTAAAGGGACAGTCAACATCAAAATTGTTGTTGTTTTAAAAGATAGATAATCCCTCAATTACCCATTCCCCAGTTTTGCATAACCAACACAGTTATATTAATGCACATTTTACCTCTGTAATTACCTTGTATCTAAGCCTCTGCAGACTACCCCCTTATTTCAGTTCTTTTGACAGACTTCCATTTTAGCCAATCAGTGCTCACTTCTCAGTAAATTCACGTGCATGAGCTCAATATTATCTATATGAAACACATGAACTAACGCCCTCTAGTGATGAAAAACTGTCAAAATGCATTTAGATTAGAGGCGGCCTTCAAGGTCTAAAACATTAGCATATGAACCTCCTAGGCTTAGCTTTCAACTAAGAATACCAAGAGAAAAAAGCAAAATTGGTGATAAAAGTAAATTGGAAAGTTGTTTAAAATGACATGCCCTATGCAAATCATGAACGTTTTTTTTGGACTTGACTGTCCCTTTTAGCTTGAACGCAGTTCTATAGATTTTTTATTACCAAAAAATACTAGATACAGAAAGAAAATGTTTATTGAAACGATAATTTTAGTTGCTAGATATCAGATTCTGAAGACCTGGATTTAAAAAAAAAATCCCTTCTGTAACAGAGTTTAAAACAAAACTGTGCAATCATATGATTTTAGTACAACGTGTTATAGACCAAATCCAAATTAAAGAAGTAGAAAGCTTTTTTAAGAAATGGGGCACCTTAATTAAATCATACCCAGTCGAAAAACACAGAAAAAAATAATATATCCACTGCTTTCTACTGAATATTTAATGAATGCTATGTTTATTTATTTATTAATAGATTGAGACATGATATAGAGATGATATGGTGGAACCTATGGTTCTAAGGGAGGAGGAGTGAGAGAGAACAGTAGAGGGAGATCAAACCCCCCCACTCTTTACCTTTTTTTTCTCCCTTTGTTGTTCTGTAATGTACTCCAATAAATGGGTTTTTGTTTAAGCGCAGGATTTTTGCTGAAATGGATTCCTCAAAATGTGACATTTGAGCTCCTGAAGAATGATATTGTATTTTTATTTTGCATTTTTTTGTATTGTTAAGGTGCATCAAAAATCTTAACAAAATTCTTCACCAAAAATCAAATTTTATAAAAAATGTAAAAATTGTATGTAAATTACTTATTAATAAATTGTATTAAATATGCACAGTGTAAATTATAATTTAAGTACACTGAATGTGCAAAAATCACTTACGCCTAGATTAATAGTTTTGCGTTAGCCGTCAAAACCAGCGTATAGGGCTTCTAACGCTAGTTTTGGCCGCCCGCTGGTATTTAGAGTTTACTTACCGACACTCCAAAATTTCCAAACGCTGAAATCTCTACCGACAACTCAGACCCAGGAGTTAACATCTACCGACAAAATAAACATCCAGGAATCACAAAACAAATATTACACAAAGTACACTAACACTCATACAAACACTACACTATATTTATTTTTCATATGTAATATTTTTCATCAAAATAGAAAGGATCAAAGTTGCGAGATCTCGGGTGTTAGAAAAAAAACAACACAAATCAATTTTGCCATTGACTTACATTGACAGACGGGAAAAGACACTCATATAGCTACATCTAACTAATGATATTATCACAAACATACACTCATCGATGCATACAAACAATATACACCACATTACATACACAAAGAAGTTATTTATTACGAAATGAACACGATTTAGCTACTTTTTCACACAAGACCATGACGTCACTCACTTTATGCTCAAAACCAGTCTTGGATTTTATTTACACACACATTTTGAGCCTCCATTGATTTCTATGGGGAAGACGTGCTCGTGCACGCGACAGACAGATTTCCCTAGCACACTCAAAAAGCGTAGACAAAAAACCTCTAAATACCAGCGCTAGAATTCAGAAAATAACTCCTGTTTTTCTGCGTTAGCCCCAGCTATGACAAATAGATAAAAAAATGGCTATTTCCCTATGGTGGACTTATGGAGTTTACTTATGGGAAATTCACAACAACATTAAATTGTATGATACTTTTACATTACATCAACTACAAATCACCATCACTAGTAACAAACATTTTCAACAATTACATCACATTTAAACAGACACAAAAATAATTGGAACATTTCAGGATTCACAAACAGTAGACAATGGGAAACACCTCTCATTTAACTTTATTATTGCATTTCATTTATTCAACTCATATGCTTGCAGCAACAGCATATCTACATAGGCTTAACACATGATCCTTCATGGATGCACATACTTTACGTTTACACCATTCACTCATACATGTGCATTCAAATGATGGGTGAAAAACACATTACATTCTCTCTATGAATCAGGAAAAAGAAAATAGGGATTTTACTGTACCTTTAACATCACGATTCACTCAGAATAAACTATTAGGAATTACGTACAATAAGAACATCATTAGAACAGATTACAGCTGTCACTTTATGGGAAGGAACAGCAATGCGAGACCGCTTTAGAGAAGTCAGCATATGTGGGAAACAATCACAATATATTAAGTATATGTACATAACACAACAACCACAAAGCACACATTTATATTTTAATCAGCTCACAATAACAATGTAGTCAAATACAACAACACAATGAGGATTTGATAACTACACAGGCAGGATAATAATATGATGACGTCATTAGAAGATTCAACCATACACATTACAGATTTACGACTGTACCGCCCCTTTCAGAACTTTAGCACTCAATACTACAATACAACATATACGTAAACAACAGTTTGGAACATCATTATTATGGCGATTTTAATGGGACGCGTAATAAATATTGTCAGCTCGCAAATCACTTATATATACAATACTACAGATGACAGCCGGAAGTTTAGAATTATTATGACGATTTTAATGGGACGCATACAATATTGACATCTCGCCAATCACTTATATATACAATAATACAGATGGCAGCCGGAAGTTCAGAATTATTATGGCGATTTTAATGGGATGCGTACAATATTGACATCTCGCCAATCACCTATATATACAATACTACAGATGACAGACGGAAGTTCAGAATTATTATTGCGATTTTAAAGGGAAGCGTACAATATTGACATCTCACCAATCACTTATATATACAATACTACAGATGACAGTTGTTACTTTATCGTTTACAAACAATATTGCAGCTACATTGATCGATCACATATGCACATTATACACAACTATGCACTTTCATTCATGTTAGCCTGGACGTGTGCTTTTTACTATAAGATCGCGTTTAATAAATATTTATTACGCATATGAACAAACATTACAAACATGCACTGTATTTGTGATATTTTACACTTTCACATTGAGATTAATTGGGGGAAAACAACATTTCAGCAAACACCTAAGTAAACCGCCCACTTTGAAAGCATTCGTGCCGCTCACATACAAACAAGTGTATACAATCAGCAATCATTACGAACACGCTACCTTTGGACTAATTGCACTATAAATCCCCCAAACAACATGGCCAAAGCGTCCATGGTGATCGACATTGTATCAATTCGCTTCTGTGTTTTTGCATACCTTGTTACTCCTTGCGCTGTGTTTGCTCTGCTGTTTGGCTTTGTGCTGCTAAGCTTGGCAAATATGGATGACGATGATCTGGTAGACGCTGCTGATGGTGCTGTTGCCCGAGTAGCGGTTGATAGAATCAGGCAGCCTCAGCGGCTCCGAGTGAGACAAAGGGCTCGCCTTTTTAGAGGTCCTCGTGTTTACAGGGTAAGACCCACCTTTGAAAACATGAGCGACTTCGAGGTTTATGACAAGTATAGGCTCAATCACGAACAGCTCATTGGCCTTTACGATGTTCTTAAACCTCATCTGGAGTCATGTATACGAATAAGGACTGCTGTCCCTGGCATCACTAAGATGCTAAGTTGTATATACGTCCTGGCCTCCGGGAGTTTTCAATCAGGAGAGATGTACATGCATGGCATGCATGGCCTGTGTCAAGGTACATTCTCGGTGGTGTTTGATCACTTTCTGCACACCATGGTACGTATCAGTAAGCATTACATAGGATTCCCTCAGAATGATGGTGATTGGAGGCACCTGAAGAGGGAATTCTTTTCTATTGCTGAATTGCCCAATGTTTTAGGAGCAATAGATTGCACCCACATTGCGCTGCATGCTCCAGCTGATGACTTACCCTTCCGAAATCGCAAACATTTCCATAGCCTCAACGTGCAGTATGTTTGTTACGCACGTATGAGGATTATGCAAGTGTGTTCGAATTTTGGCGGGGCTTGTCATGATGCCCACATCCTCTCTCTGTCATCTCTGTGGTGGCAGTTTGAGGAAAGACAATTTCCACCTGGGTATCTCGTTGGTGAGTATTTGTGCACAACATGGTTAATTAGTTAGACAATTGTCACTGTAGTTTTAAACTGTTAGTGTAATGTGCAGCTATAGGATGCAATTTAACAATTTATTTCTCTTTCCACAAATGTCTAGTTTTAGCTCAAAACAGATATGTAGCATGTCTTACCTTAAATGCTCAGATAGAGAATGCAATGTAACAATGCCATTGTCTCATTCCGAAAATGTCTAGTTTTAGCTCAAAGCAGATATGTAGCATGTTCTAGCTTAAATGCTCAGATAGCGAATGCAATTTAACCATGTCATTGTCTGTTTCCGAAAATGTCTAGTTTTAGCTCAAAGCAGATATGTAGCATGTTTTAGCTTAAATGGCCAGATTGAAAATGCAATTTAACCATTTATTTTTTATTTTAGCAAAGGTCTGGTTTATGCGAAATACGCATATGTAGCATGGCTTAGCTGAAATGGGAAGATAGAGAATAAGATTTAACCCTGTCATTGTCTCTTTACGCAAATGTCTAGTTTTAGCTCAAAGCAGATATGTAGCATGTTTTAGCTTAAATGGCCATTCCGGGATGAGGGGCTCAATGTCAGAGCAGACATCATCAACCGTCACTTCAGACGGTAAATAATAGAAGTTAGATTGGAGTATTGTCAATAGATGTGAACTCTAGGGAAATGACAAGTAGAGAATTGTGCAAACATGTTAGGATTGTTCATCAAATGATAACAATTTTTACATTTATTAATATAGGTGATGCTCTGGTCATTGGGTCCTGTAGCGAGTCTTTGCCACCTGGTTTTTAAAGACAACATCAGCTGGTAAGTATAAATGTATGGACTGTGGCTGGCAGGAATTTTCAACAAAAATACATCATATGGCATACATTTTAAAGACTAGTATTTAGTTTACACATTACTTAAAATTTAAATACTCAGAAAGGGATCCTCTAGCATGACTATCCTCTAGCATGACTATGGTTCAAAGTCAGATTCAAAGTCACACATTAGAGGTTTGTTCTGCTCAATATGACTCATCTTCACACTTGATTGATAGAACATAACACAAGATGCTACACACGCTTAGTAAGCTAGTGACAGAAATTGTTTCAGAAATGGGGGGTGGGAGAGGGGTACAGAACTGATTCACACACTTGTAATAATATTTTTAATCACACTTTTTCTGCCATTAGGGAGATGACTTCATCTAAAGACTGAAAGTGAAGAATTCCAAGACTGAAAGTGAAGAATTCCCAGACTGAAAGTGAAGAATTCCCAGACTGAAAGTGAAGAATCCAAGATTGAAAAAGAAGAATCCAAGATTGAACGTGAAGAATGCCAATGGGATCATGTCTGGCATTGTCTTTCAAATGTGCTGACCTTGAAAACCATACAAAGACACGTTCACATGGTAAGTGGAAACTATTTGATGGATTAAGGCTGTGGAGGCATCCTATTGGAGACACTTAGATTATTTTTTTATTTTTAGATGGTATTTCACAGTCCTCTATTTTGGAAATGATGAATAAGACACCTATTGAAGATAAACTGTTTTCTAGAGAATTGACTTTCAAAGACCATGCATAATCCAGGTTGGTTTGCCCAATGCATGCTAGTTCAGAATCACAGGAGGAAGAATGTAAAATATTTTGAAAAGATACATGTCCTATATTAGAATATTTGTAGCTTACATACATTACCCCTACTTTGTGATACAGAAGAATCCAATTATGAACAATCAGACAAAGGAATACATATTATAGTTGATATAGAGGTATTTGAATGGACATGAAATATTACATTTATGTTCAGCATACATATATGTATTTTTAATATTTTAAATGTTATATGCATTATTTGGTATAATTGGAAATGCTGATATTTAAATGTAATATTGATTACACAATATAATGGTATTTTAAATGATGGATAGGTATAGATTTTATGTTTGTTTTTAATATTCTAAAATATCTTATAAAATTTCACAAAAAGTTAGAGCATAGACACAAGATGATTTTAAATTTATTTTATTTAATGAATATTTTACGACATGTGTGTATTAAATAAATAATGGGTTTTTTTTCTCTTTTTTTCAGAGTTTCATCTGTTATGAATTACACTTGTTCTATTTATTTTTGTGATAAAAACAAAACAAAAAAATAAAAAAAAGAATTTCTAATAATAAACCTTTTATTTTATTATTTTTATTAAAGACCTTTTTAACAGATTATAATAAATATCCATATAATCTGTCAATAAAAAAAAAATTGACTCCCATGACTGGTAGTTGTCTATTTGACAAGCACATGCATAATATCAAATTAGGCATCATGTATTGAATTAATTTTCAAAAATCCACTTATTCAGAGAATGTTAAAGTCAAGTAGCTTTTATAAATTAATTTGGGAGTGAAATCCATTGATGCTTTTATTGTGTAATTTATAGATGTTAAAATTTAAAAATATTTTCGGATATGTAGTCAGAATTCGACATAACAACTTTGTTATTTTCACTTTTAAGAAGGGAAAGTGGTTCACTTACATTAAAGTGACAGTGTGGTTGAATTTTAAATTTGTTTTATAAGATCTTGTATCTTCCTTAGGTATACAAAAACATTATTTTCATAAATATAGCTTTAAAAATCATGAAAATGGTAAGTCAGTTAACTTCATATTTCGCACAAGCAAGTTATTGGATGCCATATTGATTGATTTTCTGTTCTAGTGGAGTCATTTGAAGGGTCATTTAACTGTAGCTAGTTTGTAATATAATTTCACATAATTATTTATCTTACCTCTTGGTTAGATATCACATATCTATATGTATTTTCATTCCCCTTTAGTTTATTTCTACAATGTTAAATCAACATAGTCCTAATGGTTTGGTCCTAAAAGGGACATTCCAAAAATATATTGTGTATTGAATTTTAAACAATACAAAATAATTTTTTAAATATTTTGAATGTATCTAATTACATTCAGTCTTTAAATATACTTTGAAAAATATATATCAATGCACATGTCTTAGACAATGACATAAGGCATCTATGTGCAACCAACAATCAGCATCAAAATAGCCAATGTAGCTATGTTTTTAATCCAAGAATATATATATTTAAAAGCTAAGAGAATAAAACTAAATATGAAGTTGTTTTAATATTCTATTTCCATCGAAATACGTAAAGAACATATAGCTTAATGTCCCTTTAAGCTGAAGACTGTGAAATACAGCCATTAGAATATATATTTAATTTACAGTGGGGAAAACAATCCAGAAGGTAATCTAAATATGCTTTAGTCACATGTTATACTAAGTTTGAGAAAGGAAGGTGCATAGGTTTATGATCTTTCAAGCATTATTGGGAAATGTCTCCTTAAAGGGACATGAACACAAAATATCCTTAAAGGGAGACGGAACCAAAAAAAATTCTTTTGTAATTCAGAAAGAGCATGCAATTTTAAGCAACTTTCTAATTTACTCCTATTATCAATTTTTCTTCGTTCTCTTGCTATCATTATTTGAAAAAGAAGGCATCTAATGAAGTTACTAAGATATGAAACATTAAGGAATGGCCAATCAGAGTTCATCACACAAACACGACTTGAGTCAGGATGGTCTCACAGACATGATAACAATATTTAAAACTTTTATCCAAGCAGATGTACAGATAACATGTCACATGGTGCATCTCATGTTTACTTCACCATATAAAAGTCCATTACACGTTGCCATCTTTGTCAGTTCTCTAATGCCTGCAGGCAGTATATATTATTATTATTATTATTCTTATAATATATTCAACAACCCAGCAGGCATGACACCTCCCAGGTTTGCCAAGCAGGAGAGCGCTGCACTGGTCCACGCCGTCCAGATGTTTTATCCGCAGCTGTTTGGGAACAAGAAGAAGTCGACAGATGCGCATGTTAAGAAGGCCCTCTGGGAGTCAATCACCAATAAGGTTCAATTGGTGTTGGGCGTCCAGAGGAGCCAGGATCAGATCATGCGGAGGTTCGGAGATATGAGGTTGCATCTGCACAAAAAAGTCAACCTCATAAGGGAGTGGGTACAAGCCCATCGGAGGGATGGTCGCAAAATTAAACCCCCACGGAAACTCTACCTACTCCCTTATGATGTGACTTTATGCGAGCTCCTCAATCTCTGGATCCCCAAAAGATTTAGATCCTCTCCATCCTCTGCCTCTTCTTCTTCCCTCACAGCTGCTGGATCCAAAACTCAGGACCCGGGGTCCAGTGCAGCTGCTTCTCCGTCTGGTGGCCTGGGAGGAGTTGAAATGGAGGCTGAACAAGGTAAATATCCTACTTTATATAATATATTAATATTTTAAAAGAATTTTAATAAATGTGTAGATAGTCATATATTTAACCTATATAGAGCTCACAACATACGCTACATATGATGTTTAGATATCTGATTTTAGATTCGTCACACATGAAATAGGAATGATGTTTCTTGCATTATCCAGAATATGCATCACAGAGTGAAAATGGAATTGTGCATCCGTGAAATCCCGAGCATCCGCCATTTCATACATTGACTCTCTAATCATAAGCCAGTTATAAATATTATTTGTTATTTTTCAATATTAACAAATATACAATTTCCATCTCGTAATACACCCAATTGAAAATATATCATAATTTGTTATGAAATGATACTCATCACACTACTATATCCAAATTAATTCTGATTCACGGATGCGCAATTCCGGATAGAATCATTGCGTAATGATCACTAAAGAATGAATTGCGCACACACGTGAACATGGGTTTGCTGTATCTGGCATCGCTTTACACATGTTGGTCAAATCACGGATGCGCAATTCTGCTAGGAGTAATTGTGTAATGATCATGAAAGATAGAATTGCGCACACACGTGAACATGGGTTTGCTGTAACTGGCATTGCTTTACACATGTTGGTCAAATGTATACGTTAATTAGTATATATGGGAAGAATACAGTATCCTTATTTATAATCTTCTACATTATACAAAATATACTAGCATAGAGCAAAAGAATAAACAAGGAAATATAGATATCAATTGATGATAATGCAAAAATTAAAGAAATTAATTAAAGCTACAGTCAACAACATAAAGTTTTGAAAATAAGAATACAGGATCGATTTATTGAGACATTAATTTATGAAACAATTAACTCATGTGAATAAAAATATATTCTTATTTAGTAAATGTAAATGTATTTTTATCTTTTTTTGATACATGTCCTGATTATTATTAATGATATCCAATCCTCATTGAATATTTTACAGATATGGATGTTGGTGCTGGACCCTCGGGCCAGGGTTCTCAAGACTATGGTATGTCTCATTTTAATAGCAATTTGTCTTTGAAACATGTACACAACATTACATAACATAATACATTCACATTTGTCGAAATTTATATGGATACTCTAATTATCTTTTGTGTTTATTTCAAATTAAAATTCAAAAATACATGTTTTGATTACATTGTAGTACAAATCATAAATTATGTTAATTTGAATATATTGCTTCTATTTTTGATATGTTAATTTTACTGTTAGATTAGTTTCCTGTCAAATTTATATTCTGCCCCTGTGTATTGCTTGTCATTGTTTTGATATATTTTGACAACAATTACACATTTTTGCATATGTTAATATTTTAACAATATACATTACATACGTTTTTGGGTTGTTATCATTTAAGCGACATGAAAACAAAATTTAAAAATGACGGATTTAGACACGTGATTTTCACTAATATTTTTAATTCACAGGCTGGATTTAATTGACCAATTATTCCACTAGCACATTTTGCGCTTCATGTCCCTTTAAGAGAGGCTAATTAAAGAATATTGTTGATATTCTTAAATTACAGTTTTTCTTGTTATTGCATGCTCAATACCATTCATTACATCAACATATGTTTATGAAAATGTATTAACAGCAAAATTGACACATTAATATATTTAAATCTTAAAGGGACACTGACCACATATTATTTCTATTGTCATTCACATAGAGCATGCAATATCAATCAAATATTTTATTTACTCCTATAATCATATTTTCAACATTCTCTTGTTATCTTAATTTTAAACGCAATAATGTAATTTTAGATGCAGGTCCATTTTTGGTGACCAACCTGGGTTGTTCTTGATGATTGTTGTATACCTTCCATGAGCAATTTTTAATGAACTAAAAAATGTCAAAGCTGCATTAAAATAAAATAACATAAACATTATAGGAGTAAATGTCAAATTAAATAAAACATTAATTTTATTAAAAAATCAATGTTTTAACCAAATTGATGTCAGTGTCCCTTTAATAATCAATTGATTCATTCCTCATTACATTGTTTGGATGAAACAATATTGATATCTAAATAACATATTCAGTCTTGGACTTACTTTATAGATATAAGCATATCCTAAAAGCACCATGATTACATATTTGGATGAATAACTTCTGTTTTGCATTGTGATCAATTGCACAAATGGATCGATATGAAACATGGCTTTGGTTTGATTTATCACCCGTTTTTATTTAAAATGTTGTTTGTGTGTATTCGTTTAAAAACATTGATCAATGGGTATATTTAGATATGCAATATAATCATATGAGATGATTTGTGTGTCTAATATAGTCAGAAATTAAACATATGTTAAAGACATCTTTTTATTCAGAATAACCTGGATTCACTCATGCATTTATTCTTCAGATTAGTGCTCTATTGTTCTCAGTTCTAAGTATATTTTTCGTAAAAATCGATAATGATGTGACTTAGTGATGTCCAAACTGTGTTCACTAATAGATATCTATATCATTCATAGATATAGTTCTTGTTGGGAGCCCGGGGGGATCCAGCACCGACTTGGAAATGCTTTCCAAGCATTCTGGTAAGTCCATTGACTCATTCATATGTCATTGAAGGTGTATTTGTAATCTATATTATGATCATGATTCTGATGAAGCATTACATTTGAATCAAACATATAATTTAGCACTATGATTATATCTCTAATTTATTTAAATATTGAAAGATTAATATCTCAAAGCTTCTTAGTCTACACCTTTGTTGTTCAGAAGATGGATAACATGTTTGTTTTTCTTATAAATTGTGTAAACAATCATGAAGTGATACACACATGAGAACTCTCAAATGTTGCATGTACTCTTATTTTGTGAATTTATATGAAATCCAAACACTAACATTAAATTCTTACTCATTGAGAATAACAAATCTAATGTCATTTGTATGTTCCATCAAAATGATGTAAATCATAACTTTGGATCAGTATATCTTTAATGCAACATTGATGTGTGTCTTGTAGCAACAGTAACATATGTTATAATATCTGATATTAATGTGTACACAACATGTTATGTTTTACAGATATTGATGTAACATGTGGGACGGAGGAGGGAAAGGCGGCCATGGAGTCTGATGGTATGTGAAAGCTATCTAACATGTATCCAACATGTCTTATTGTTTGTAAACATTCTCATGAGGAAATTCAAAGTCTACAGCTTTGGCACTTGAAAAAGGATTATTCCTTTTCTTTTAGAATCCACTACTGCCCCCCTTTCCATATCATGCAGCATGAACATATGCTTGTATTATGTTTTCATTTATGTCTGATTTTTAATTAATGACATCATGATGTCACTTGCATATTCCATGACAAACCACAATAATCATCTTCTTATTGGACAGACACTCCTTGCTATTCATTTTAGTGCCTATATGCATACCATATCCTTATATCATCATTGTTAATAAATTGTAAACCACTTCTAAGTATATATAAAACCTAATCATGTTGAAATGCCTTTCTTTGAGATCATGATGTATGAGATGTTAATATATATTTTATTATATATTTCAGATGGACACTCCACTTCTGGGCATCATTCTCCCACACCTGCCCAGGCCCCTCCCCTGTAGAAGCCCCTCCCCCTGTAGAAGCCCCTGCCCAGGCCCCCTCATAGAAGCCCCTCACCTCCCCCTGTAGAAGCCCCTCCCCCTGTAGAAGCCCCTGCCCAGACACAAGACCTTCCTGGCCCTTCCCATTCCTCCAGGCCTGTCCCTCCCAGAATTGTCCCCGTTCGCCGCTCTCCCCGTATTTTGGCCCGTACAGTTCCCCAACCTGCCCAGTCCCCAACTCACCATTCCCAAGAATCCCCAGCTGTACGGGCTCCCCCAGAGCGGCACCCCAGCCCTTGCCAGCCCCATCCAAGCCCTCCCCACCAATATCCCATCCTTCCTCCCTATCCCAACCTTCATTCTTCAAGGTGTCAGATCGTCCTTCCAAGGCACAGCTGTAAGTATCATTCTAAATCAACATTATAGCATATTTAATGTGACAGTGAACCAAAAATAATTTTAAATTTAATTCAAATAGAGCATGCAATGTTAATCAACTTGATAATTTACTCCTCTTATCAATTTTTAAGAGTTCTCTTTTTCTCTTTATTTTTATGTTGAAAGGCATATAATTGTTCAAATATTGTGAACTGTGGGGGGGGGGGGGGGGGGTTCTGTTTTATTGTTGGATTAATTTATCCACCAATCAGCAGGGACAACCAAGGTTGATCACAAAAAATGCTACGAAATATAAAATGACATTGTTGCATTTAAATTAAAGATACAAAGAGAATGTATTAGATTTGATAATAGGGGTGAATTAAATGTTTAAAATATTTTTAATGGTCTATCTGAATCACAAATTAAAATATTTTTGGTCAGTGTCCCTTTAATATCATCTCACTCATATACCAATCACTACTACTTGTATTGAAAAATAGAAATATACATTTTTCTCACATTCTCTCTTCTGTAAACCACTGGGAGTGTAATTTCTTCTGCTTGCTGTGTTTACACATGTTGGACTCAAGGCAAAAAGCTTTAAGGATTGGTGTGGATACCACAGGATAAATAAACTATTGAAATTTACAATGTATGGACAATGGAAATAATGTTCAAAATATTCATAGACTCAAGCTGGAAAAGTGGATCAGTGTCAACAAATTACAGGGAATAACATTTTGGAGTAAACTGTACCTTTAATGGTTTATGTATTAAGAACATATTTCATGTGAAGAGAAGAAATATTGAATATTTGATTGTAAGAATGATTTTGATTTCAAATTCAAATGTATATTTGATAGATTTATATTATGTTGTGTAATTAACATTAATATTCTTCTATTTATTTATTTTAGGTTGTGACTCAGCATGGCTCATGCTCGAAACTCTATCAGGTATAGAGCAGGCCGTGCTGAGGGACTCACTGTTTCTGGGAAGGATGAATGACACCATTCATACCCTGCTCCAGGTTCAGCATTCGACTCTCCGCCATATAAGGCGTTTACAGTCAATGCCTGAATCTGGAGCAGAGCATGAAGAGTACAATGAAGGTGATGCCCAGTAAGTGGAGTATCTGGAGATGCTCCAAGGTTGCCTTAAGATTCTTCCATCCACATGTTACAGATTTGTTTGTTACTGTTGCCATTTCGCCTTTTCTGTTTATTGTTGTGCCTGTTGCACTCTTTTACCTTGTCAAATGGCTCCAATGGGGCTGTGCTGGCCCTTGTCAACTCTCTCCAAGGACTGTGATGCACTCTTTTACCTTGACAAATGGCTCCAATGGGGCTGTGCTGGCCCTTACCAACTCTCTCCAAGGACTGTGATGCACTCTTTTACCTTGTCAAATGGCTCCAATGGGGCTGTGCTGGCCCTTGCCAACTCTCTCCAAGGACTGTGATGCACTCTTTTACCTTGTCAAATGGCTCCAATGTGGCTGTGCTGGCCCTTGTCAACTCTCTCCAAGGACTGTGATGCACTCTTTTACCTTGTCAAATTGCTCCAATGGGGCTGTGCTGGCCTTTGTTGGCCCTTGGCAACTCCCTCCAAGGAATGTGATGCACTCTTTTACCTTGTCAAATGGCTCCAATGGGGCTGTGCTTGCCCTTGTCAACTTTCTCCAAGGACTGTGATGCACTCTTTTACCTTGTCAAATGGCTCCAATGAGGCTGTGCTGGCCCTTGCCAACTCTCTCCAAGGACTGTGATGCACTCTTTTACCTTGTCAAATGGCTCCAATGGGGCTGTGCTGGCCCTTGTCAACTCTCTCCAAGGACTGTGATGCACTCTTTTACCTTGTCAAATGGCTCCAATGGGGCTGTGCTGGCCTTTGTTGCCCTTGTCAACTCCCTCCAAGGATTGTGATGCACTCTTTTACCTTGTCAAATGGCTCCAATGGGGCTGTGCTGGCCCTTGCCAACTCTCTCCAAGGACTGTGATGCACTCTTTTACCTTGTCAAATGGCTCCAATGTGGCTGTTCTGTCCCTTGTCAACTCTCTCCAAGGACTGTGATGCACTCTTTTACCTTGTCAAATGGCTCCAATGGGGCTGTGCTGGCCCTTGCCAACTCTCTCCAAGGACTGTGATGCACTCTTTTACCTTGTCAAATGGCTCCAATGGAGCTGTGCTGGCCTTTGTTGGCCTTTGTCAACTCCCTCCAAGGACTGTGATGCACTCTTTTACCTTGTCAAATGGCTCCAATGGGGCTGTGCTGGCCCTTGCCAACTCTCTCCAAGGACTGTGATGCACTCTTTTACCTTGTCAAATGGCTCCAATGGGCTGTGTTGGCCATTCCCAACTCTCTCCAAGCACTGTGATGCACTCTTTTACCTTGTAAAATGGCTCCAATGGAGCTGTGCTGGCCTTTGTTGGGCCTTGTCAACTCCCTCCAAGGACTGTGATGCACTCTTTTACCTTGTCAAATGGCTCCAATTTTAATGATCTTTCAACATTTTTTTTAAAAATAGTTGTTTATGTTTTATGACATTCTAATAAAATACATGTCATTCCACGATTCTTTGTCCTCTTTATTCATGTCATTGATTGAAATCTCTAGTTTATGTGGTTAATCCTTAAAGGGACCTGAAACCAAATAATGGTCTTCCCGGAATCATATATGTAATACAATTGTAAATGACTTTAATATTTACATCTCCAATTTAATTTGATTAATTTTCTTGATATAATTTTCGTAAAGCTTTATCTTTGCAAGATTATGATTAGCATAGTAATGATTTTATATATGTATATATATATCTTAGTCACAATACAAGAGGATTCACTGAGCCAAAAGATCCGGTACACTTTCATAAAGTTCTTACACGTGTAGTTGTAATACACTCAAGCAGAAAAATCTACCCAATAATGTCCACAGATAGCAGTGACCGTTAGCAATAGCAAGACTTTAGAAAAGTTTATGTCACAGGATTATATCGTATGAGTGCGTATAAAATGGCAGTCCCTCCCAGCAAAACAAAGTTCAAGCAACAATCAGCATTTGAGAAGAGAGATACACACTCGGTAGGAAAGACAAATCAAGTGCAAGCATCCGGTGCTCTAGCAACATATAGCTGTGCGTTCCTTACCGCTCCGTAGTGTGTCTGAGCCACGGGGTTACTTCCTTATGCCTCCGATACACTGGCTCTGGTACTCCACTGTGTGCGTTCGTCGTGTGCATCCATTCAACAATTGAAGGATTGAAGTGGGAGGGAGAAGGGAGGGGGGCGTGTCCAGGCAGCCCCACAGTCAGCCATAGTATACGTGAATCCAGTCACTGCTTCTTCTGAACAAATAAGTAAGTAGCCGTGCTCTCTTTATGCCCCTGGATTTTCAGGCAATGTAGATAAATATATATACAAACATCAAGATATATATATATAAAGAGTATAAAGAGAACGGACAATCCAGGGCAATTTAAAACAATTCCTTTATTCACAAATAGTTAAAAGGTTCCAAGAGGGTCCATAGTCAGGTTAGCAAGGCAGCACAGGCTAACTGAAAGCTAACATGTTTCGGCTAGACAGCCGTAATCATAGCTAATTCAGTATACCTGTGGTGCCTATTTAAAAGCAAAACTAGAAAATAATTGGTCAATACAGGGAGTGCAGAATTATTAGGCAAGTTGTATTTTTGAGGATTAATTTTATTATTGAACAGCAACCATGTTCTCAATTAACCCACAAAACTCATTAATATCAAAGCTGAATAGTTTTGGAAGTAGTTTTTAGTTTGTTTTTAGTTATAGCTATTTTAGGGGGATATCTGTGTGTGCAGGTGACTATTACTGTGCATAATTATTAGGCAACTTAACAAAAAACAAATATATACCCATTTCAATTATTTATTTTTACCAGTGAAACCAATATAACATCTCAACATTCACAAATATACATTTCTGACATTCAAAAACAAAACAAAAACAAATCAGTGACCAATATAGCCACCTTTCTTTGCAAGGACACTCAAAAGCCTGCCATCCATGGATTCTGTCACTGTTTTGATCTGTTCACCATCAACATTGCGTGCAGCAGCAACCACAGCCTCCCAGACACTGTTCAGAAAGGTGTACTGTTTTCCCTCCTTGTAAATCTCACATTTGATGATGGACCACAGGTTCTCAATGGGGTTCAGATCAGGTGAACAAGGAGGCCATGTCATTAGAATTTCTTCTTTTATACCCTTTCTTGCCAGCCACGCTGTGGAGTACTTGGACGCGTGTGACGGAGCATTGTCCTGCATGAAAATCATGTTTTTCTTGAAGGATGCAGACTTCTTCCTGTACCACTGCTTGAAGAAGGTGTCTTCCAGAAACTGGCAGTAGGACTGGGAGTTGAGCTTGACTCCATCCTCAACCCGAAAAGGCCCCACAAGCTCATCTTTGATGAAACCAGCCCAAACCAGTACTCCACCTCCACCTTGATGGCGTCTGAGTCGGACTGGAGCTCTCTGCCCTTTACAGATCCAGCCACGGGCCCATCCATCTGGCCCATCAAGATTCACTCTCATTTCATCAGTCCATAAAACCTTAGAGATATTTCTTGGCCCAGTCTTGACGTTTCAGCTTGTGTGTCTTGTTCAGCGGTGGTCATCTTTCAGCCTTTCTTACCTTGGCCATGTCTCTGAGTATTGCACACCTTGTGCTTTTGGGCACTCCAGTGATGTTGCAGCTCTGAAATATGGCCAAACTGGTGGCAAGTGGCATCTTGGCAGCTGCACGCTTGACTTTTCTCAGTTCATGGGCAGTTATTTTGCGCCTTGGTTTTTCCACACGCTTCTTGCGACCCTGTTGACTATTTTGAATGAAACGCTTGATTGTTCGATGATCACGCTTCAGAAGCTTTGCAATTTTAAGAGTGCTGCATCCCTCTGCAAGATATCTCACTATTTTTGACTTTTCTGAGCCTGTCAAGTCCTTCTTTTGACCCATTTTGCCAAAGGAAAGGAAGTTGCCTAATAATTATGCACACCTGATATAGGGTGTTGATGTCATTAGACCACACCCCTTCTCATTACAGAGATGCACATCACCTAATATGCTTAATTGGTAGTAGGCTTTCGAGCCTATACAGCTTGGAGTAAGACAACATGCATAAAGAGGATGATGTGGTCAAAATACTCATTTGCCTAATAATTCTGCACTCCCTGTAGATTCAACCAATGCCTGTGAAGCCTTACAAACACCTTTAGGATTAACCCTTAATAATGTTTCCATCTCAATGACAATGTAACTCATTAGATATAGACAACCAATCGATATGATGGTATACAATATAATATGATATAACAAAATGCACATAAATAGATATATAGAAAGTTCATATATATAAAAAGTGCATTTATATAAAAGTGCATCAGGTTCGTATAAGCAAAAACAATCATATTGCTGGTGAAATATTAAGATGTTATTTTAAAAATATTGTTTCAATATTTCAAACGAATGCACACCGTCAACAGAATAGATAACTAATTGCTGTTCTAGATTGAAAATATATATATCAATCCAGCACTAAAGGTATTCCCTTTCAAAATATAACACTACATACCATGATACAAGTACAATGATATAAAAATGTAGAAACTTAAATAAATATATAAATCTACATTCAACATGATAAATGTTATGTTACATTTTTTATACTTAAGGGAAATAAACCTTGTATAGCTTCAATAAAGCCACGTAAACTTATCACTGTTAATGGCGTGCACCAATAACAAATATGCAAACACACAAAAGCGGGCTGCAGGTCTCAGACTTTCAAATACAGATGTTCTAAACAAAAGGAAAATGGTTAGATTATTTCCAATAATTAATTAAATCGTACTCTGATTTGAGTCCCCTGGGTACCCTAGTTTTTAACTTAAAGACCCAGAACATTTCACGTTTGCCAAGAATTTTATCCCTGTCACCCCCCTAAGGGGCAATTTGATGTATTCAATAGCTTGCCATCTAAAAATATAATTTCTTTTATGTTGTACATTCTTGAAATGACTGACAAGGGGAGTGGTAGCCTCACCCAATTTGATTGTTGATAGGTGGTTCCGTATACCACTCCCCTTGTCAGACATTTCAAGAATGTACACCATAAAAGAAATTATATTTTTAGATGGCAAGCTATTGAATACATCAAATTGCCCCTTAGGGGGGTGACAGGGATAAAATTCTTGGCAAACGTGAAATGTTCTGGGTCTTTAAGTTAAAAACTAGGGTACCCAGGGGACTCAAATCAGAGTACGATTTAATTAATTATTGGAAATAATCTAACCATTTTCCTTTTGTTTAGAACATCTGTATTTGAAAGTCTGAGACCTGCAGCCCGCTTTTGTGTGTTTTTCATGTGTTTGTATATTTGTTATTGGTGCACGCCGTTAACAGTGATAAGTTTACTTGGCTTTATTGAAGCTATACAAGGTTTATTTCCCTTAAGTAGAAAAAAATGTTACATAACATTTATCATGTTGAATGTAGACTTATATATTTATTTAAGTTTCTACATTTTTATATCATTGTACTTGTATCATGGTATGTAGTGTTATATTTTGAAAGGGAATACCTTTAGTGCTGGATTGATATATATATATTTTCAATCTAGAACAGCAATTAGTTATCTATTCTGTTGAAGGCGTGCATTAGTTTGAAATATTGAAACAATATTTTTAAAATAACATCTTAATATTTCACCAGCAATATGATTATTTTTGCTTATACGAACCTGGTGCACTTTTATATATATGCACTTTCTATATATCTATTTATGTGCATTTTGCTATATCATATTACAGACGGACCTCGGTTAACGAACGACTCGGTAAACAAAATTTCGGTTTACGAATGAAAATTCTGGGAAAAAAATGCCTCGGTTTACAAATTTTTTTCGCAATACGAACGAATTAATTGGTTTTCAATGCATTCCTATGGGAAACCGTGTTTCGTTTTACGAAGTGTCCCGGTTTTGGAGCCATTTGCAGCAAGTTGCTGAGCCTTTTGGAGCCATTTGCAGCAAGTTGTGGAGCCTTTTGGAGCCATTTGGAGCCTTTTGGAGCCATTTGGAGCCTTTTGGAGCCTTTTGCAGCAGGTTTTGGAGCCTTTTTTCTCACCTCCGGAACGCATTAATTGGTTTTCAATGCATTCCTATGGGAAACCGTGTTTCGTTTTATGAATTTTTCGAAATTCAAAATGTCCCGGAGAACGCATTAAATTCGTAAACCGAGGTCCCACTGTATATTGTATACCATCATATCGATTGGTTGTCTATATCTAATGAGTTACATTGTCATTGAAATGGAAACATTATTAAGGGTTAATCCTAAAGGTGTTTGTAAGGCTTCACAGGCATTGGTTGAATCTATTGACCAATTATTTTCTAGTTTTGCTTTTAAATAGGCACCACGGGTATACTGAATTAGCTATGATTACGGCTGTCTAGCCGAAACATGTTAGCTTTCAGTTAGCCTGTGCTGCCTTGCTAACCTGACTATGGACCCTCTTGGAACCTTTTAACTATTTGTGAATAAAGGAATTGTTTTAAATTGCCCTGGATTGTCCGTTCTCTTTATAGTCTTTATATATATATATCTTGATGTATATATATATATATATATATATATATATATATTTGTATATTTTAAATTTCACATCCATGTGTTCATTTGTAAACTCTGTGTGAATTAATGCACCTTTAACAAATGATCCCAAGATTGATACAATGAGATTATCTCTGTAAAGTGTTATTTTTATGGAAATAGTATTCTCTCTGTGGATCCTTTTTTTAATTTGGTATTTCATGTCCCTTTAAGTGATGCTGACCACAATTGTTAAGGAATCGATCTCCATTTCTAAAGCGTTTTTGTCCTTTTTACATGAACAAGGACATATAATCTTATTTAAAATAAATCTTATTGGAATGTTAACAGCACATGTATTCCAATTTCAATTATATCTTATTGTAGTAGTGTAACCAAATCAATCACTGTGTGTAATGCGCATATTTTAGATGATGAATATCTTTATATTAATATTTTTAAAAATCAATTCTCCTCCGATATATGGCTATAGATAGGCTGACCATATTTCAACTTGAATAAGTGACACGTTTGATCAATACATGTGTCATTATTGTTATTCCAAAACAATATAAACATATCTGAAAACATCAATGACATATGTATTTATCATGTGTACCTATTAAATGTTAAAGATGGACACCATAGCTATAGTTAAAGGTACAGTCAAGTCCAAAAAGATGATTCATGATTTAAATAGGGCATGCGAGTTTAACCAACTTCCTAATTTACTTTTATTCACAATTTTGCTTTGTTCTCTTGGAATTCTTATTTGAAAGGTAAACCTAGGAGGTTCATATGCTAATTTCTTCGAACTTGAAGACTGCCTCTAATGTGAATAAATTTAGACTACTATAAGGCATTAGTTCACATGTTTCATATAGATAACATTGAGCTCATGCACGTAAAGTGACCTAGGATTGAGCATTGATTGGCTAAACTGCATGTCTGTCAAAAGAACAGAAATAATGAGGCAGTCAGCAGAAGCTTAGATACAAGATAATAACAGAAGTAAAAAGTATATTAATATATAACTGTGTTTGTTGTTCAAAAATGAGTAATGTGTAATAAAGGGATTAGCTATATTTTAAACAACAAATTTTCTGGGGTTGACTGTCCCTTTAACATATAATATATAACACATCCCTATTTTCCGAAGGCATCTCCTAGCATTAATTCTCAGTTAAAGGGACATGAAACTCAATAATCCAAAGATTTTCATTGATTGTTACAATGTATTTCAAATTGCAATGTCGTACATAATAATATTGTTTTCATGTCTATTTATAACATGCTGCTTGCTAAATAGTTTAGTTAAAAATCCTCTGCTTCTAATGAAATATCTCCTTATTTTCTATATTGTATTCTATTTCATATATCACAGTATTTCGTTATCTAGCGTGACATTCCTAGCTAGCAATATAGACACATACTAGTTTCTAAAATATAAATACGTTTCTTATTGATATGCCAAGCTATCAACTGAGTCCTTGTATTGGCTGAGGTTTTTCATCGATCTCGGATGCGCCATGTTGCTTAAGACGTCACCTGCCAGGCTGTCCAATGATTCCTTGTATTGGCTGACGTTTTTACGTGATCAAGGATGCGCCTTTTATTGGATAGCGTATTTACGCAATCAAGGATGCACCTTTTATTGGATGGCGTATTTACGCGATCAAGGATGCGCCTTTTATTGGATGGCGTATTTACACGATCAAGGATGCGCCTTTTATTGGATGGCGTTTTTACGCGATCAAGGATGCGCCATGTTAATTAAGACGTCACATGCAAAGGTGTAAAAACCGTCTGATTGTATTACGTAGTCCCGCAATATTTGATTTTGCACGTAACCCACGTTTGTGAATGAGAAGATAAGTTTAAAACCATGGCGCGTATGGATTGCATGCATCATGTAACATTGTTGACCCATAGCTGATAATGAACACAACATTCTGTTTTGGTGGATGTCTGGTTGAATAAACGAATGAAAGCAAAATGTTTTCTTGCATAAGATATTTCGAGGCAAGTGCAAATCCCTAAATATAGTCCATCTTGTTTAATATGTTTGTCAACAATATGTTCCTTTTTATGAAAAATGACTGTGTTGTGTTTAATTTTTAACATATCGAATTCATAAATATGCGCTATTGTATTAGAATCAAGTAATCAATATGCATTTATCTTTATCATATGTAAATATATGAGATGCCTACTTCTTCTAGATGTTATTTCATCGTATATTTTATTAAAGAGTCATTATACACTCACATTAAAAACCAAATATGTTTTTTTATCTCTAGTTATATAGTCCATTTTTTACCAAATACATGTCTAGTTTTGCTTATGTTCAAATAACATTTAAGTAATTTTCTGACAACTCACCAAGCCTCAAAGTTTGATGTGAGTACCATCAGCTACCTTCTCCAGCTTGCTCCTGTTTGTGTAAAGGGTCTTTTCATATGCTAATGAAGGGGTATTGTATTGTTTTACACTTGGAATGGGCTTTACAGCTATCTTTTAAATATAGATAAACCGATTTTCTTTGAAAGTGTTTAAAGCTTTTTCATATTGATTTTGATATCAGTATGTGGTAATCTTGTGGTTTCTAGTAGTGTCTATTACATGCAGTTCTCTGAAAAAGATTGTATACTGTCCCTTTAATGCAAATGTTGATTGTTGTGTCATGTATGAGTTCCACATTGGTTAATCTCCAAATATATTATTGTGAGCATATATTTGTTTATTCACTCATAAAAGGACTTTAACCCCTTAATGACAACTGACGTACCAGGTACGTCATGCATTAACAAGCAGTTAATGACAATAGACGTACCTGGTACGTCAGTTGTCTAACAGAGTGCTGGAAGCGATCACAATCGCTTCCAGCAGCTCTGAGGGTATTGCAGTGATGCCTCCATATGGAGGCATCCTGCAATACCCCTTTACAAGCCTCCGATGCAGAGAGAGCCACTCTGTGGCCCTCTCTGCACTGGAGCGTCGTTGGTGGGTGGGAGCAAGGCAGGGAGGTGGGTGGGCGGCCTGCCAAGGGCCTGTGATTTGGAGGGGGGCGGGATCGGAGGCCGGATCGGACGCGGCAGTGTCCGGGGGCACGCACGGACGCACGTGCACGTGCACGTGGTTGGCGGGCGGGCGCGTGCACAGGGCGGGAGCAGGTGGGAACTGCTACACTACAGAAAAATGTAATTTCAAAATTGGGAGAAGGGTTTTTTTTTAATGCAATAAATGATCGAAGGGTTCTGGGGGGGGGGGGAAGCTACACTACAGAAAATGGGAAAAAAAGTCCAAAAAAAACAATAAAAGCATATTTTTTTTAATAAACTGGGTACTGGCAGACAGCTGCCAGTACCCAAGATGGTGCCCATCAAGTTAGAGGGGGAGGGTTAGAGAACTGTTTGATGGGGGATCTGTGAGTTTGGGGGCTAAGGGGGGATTCTATACAGCAGCATATGTAAATATGCTATAAAAAAAAACCCAAAAAAACCCCAAATATACCTTTTTATCTTAGTACTGGCAGACTTTCTGCCAGTACTTAAGATGGCGGGAACAATTGTGGGGTGGGGGAGGGAATATAGCTGTTTGGGAGGGATCAGGGGGTCTGATGTTTCAGGTGGGAGGCTGATCTCTACACTAAAGCTAAAATTAACCCTGCAAGCTCCCTACAAGCTACCTAATTAACCCCTTTACTGCTAGCCATAATACAAGTGTGATGCGCAGCAGAATTTAGTGGCCTTCTAATTACCAAAAAGCAACGCCAAAGCCATATATGTCTGCTATTTCTGAACAAAGGGGATCCCAGAGAAGCATTTACAACCATTTGTGCCATAATTGCACAAGCTGTTTGTAAATAATTTCAGTAAGAAACCAAAAATTTAGAAAAATGTAAAAAAAAATTTTATTTGAACGTATTTGGCGGTGAAATGGTGGCATGAAATATACCAAAATGTGCCTTGATCAATACTTTGGGTTGTTTACTACACTACACTAAAGCTAAAATTACCCCAAAAATCTCCCTACATGCTCCCTAATAAACCCCTTCACTGCTGGGCATAATACAAGTATGTGTGCAGTGGCATTTAGCGGCCTTCTAATTACCAAAAAGCAACGCCAAAGCCATATATGTCTGCTATTTCTGAACAAAGGGGATGCCAGAGAAGCATTTACAACCATTTTTGCCATAATTGCACAAGCTGTTTGTAAACAATATCAGTGAGAAACCGAAAGTTTGTGAAAAAATTTGTGAAAAAGTGAACGATTTTTTGTATTTGATCGCATTTGGCGGTGAAATGGTGGCATGAAATATACCAAAATGGGCCTAGATCAATACTTTGGGATGTCTTCTAACAAAAAATATATACATGTCAAGGGATATTCAGAGATTCCTGAAAGATATCAGTGTCCCAATGTAACTAGCAGTAATTTTGAAAAAAAGTGGTTTGGAAATAGCAAAGTGTTACTTGTATTTATGGCCCTATAACTTGCAAAAAAAGTAAAGAACATGTAAACATTGGGTATTTCTAAACTCAGGACAAAATTTAGAAACTATTTAGCATGGGTGTTTTTTGGTGGTTGCAGATGTGTAACAGATTTTGGGGCTAAAAGTTAAAAAAAGTGTTTTTTTCCATTTTTTCCTCATATTTTATATATTTTTTATAGTAAATTATAAGATATGATGAAAATAATGGTATCTTTAGAAAGTCCATTTAATGGCGAGAAAAACGGTATATAATATGTGTGGGTACAGTAAATGAGTAAGAGGAAAATTACAGCTAAACACAAACACCGCAAAAATGTAAAAATAGCCTTTGTCACAAACGGACAGAAAATGGAAAAGTACTGTTGTCATTAAGGGGTTAAACCATATTCCTTGTTAAAACAAATGTCTTTCTTAAATAATTCCAACACAATAATGTCTCTTTAAGAAAATAGACTTTATTTAACACGTCAATAGAAATCCTATTCCAATATTTATTGTTTGAACAAGTACATGTAGATATACCAACAATCACCAAATATTAGTATATGTTAGCATATGTAATTTTTTAAAGGGACAGTCTAGAAAACAAATAATGATTTGCATTATTAAAAAAGCAATTTTTTAAATAAAAATTATATCAAACGTTTCTCACCAATTTATCATTTTTCTCTGGTTATTCTTATTTGCTAGCTAAACCTATGAGGTTCGTGTGCTCATTTCTTAGAGCTTGAAGACTGCATGTAATAAGAATGCATTTTGACCACTAGAGGGCATTTTGATAGCATTTGGATATAGAAAACCTTGAGCTCATACAGCATATTTACCCTGGATTGATCATTGATTGTCTAAAATGTTGTTATGTCAGAACAAATAAGTGGTCAGTTTTCATAGGCATAGATACAAGGGTAAGCACATAAGTCACACGTATTTCTCCATGTTTTTGTTTCAAACTTGATAATGCGTAATACAGTGTTTTCTTTGTAAACAATAATGTTCTGACTGTCCCTTTAAGCTGTGTTATTGTCATTCAAACAGTAATATGCCATCATGGATAATTGTAATGGTCATTTTGTTTGAGATTAGGGAAACAGTTTGGACATCACATCACAGAAACCAATGAATATCATGAACAAGGATAGGTATGTGATGATGTGGTGTCCCCACACTTATAACCCACACTCTGCAAACAATCTGCCTCCATGGACCCGGTCCCATAGAAGCAGATTATATACAGAGTGTGGTCCACAAGTGTATGAAAACCACATCATCACATACCTATCCATTACACATTAAATAAATACGAAATAAACATATAAAAAATACTTACTTCCTCTTCCTTCCCCTCTTCACACGAGGCTGAGGCTCTGGGGGGGCAACTGCCCCCTCCGACGAGTTCTTATCAGAGGCGTTGTGGGAAGAGGGGAAAGAGGAGTACTGGGATGACCAAGGTGAGGAGATGGAGGAGATGGCCCAGGAGGAGATGGCCCAGCAGCAAATGGCCCAGCAGCAGATGGCCCAGCATGCGCCTCCCTGAAGAAATTGAACATAGCTTCTTGTAGCAGGAAACTCCGGTTTTGTCCTTGTTCGATTCTTGTAAGGATCTCTATACTCTGTGTTTGTCCTTCTCTAATGCTACGAAGTTCTTTGATAATCCGAATTCTCCCTTGGATATTTTCCATCCGGGAGGTACGCATCTGTTCAATGTAGTCGAGTAACACACGCACCTCGGCTATCTCCTCCTGTTGTACACGGCAGCCTGCTGGTGCACGGCGGCCTGCTGGTGCTTGAGGGGCCTCTTCCTCTGCTTCAGGGGCCTCTTCTTCTGCTTCAGGGGCCTCTTCCTCTGCTTCAGTGGGGGCCTCTTCCTCTGCTTCAGTGTGGGCCTCTGCTTCTTGTGCAGGGGGGCCTCTTCTCTCGGAGGTGGCGATTCATCCCCACCACTCTCATACCGGGGAAAAGGAGGAGCCTGTAGTTGGTGTGATGCCTCCTCTGCAGACTCTGTATATTGCCAAAAGAAAGAAATGTATATATTAGCATATTTCCAAATAAAGATGTAAATGCTTTTGCTTACAATAGAATCACAAATGCAGCCTCATTAATCCACTTTGAAATCTAACAATCAATACGATTTCCGCATTTTCCAAACCGTGTTTGTGATATCTCTCTGGTCAATCTGAATGTTTTTGCGTTTGTTTTCAGTCTGTTTAAATGCACACCTAACCTATAGCCTAGATACTAATGTAATCGCAAAGTAATTGTGAATGCTTTTACGTAATAATGTGTTAAACAGCGTAATAGCATTAATATTATCCTTAAATACATTTGGATGTTAATAGATTCTTAAATGAGCTTACCGTCAGATGAGAGTGGCAGGTTCCCGGTATCGATTCCTCCGATCCCGACTATGGCCACCTCGGAGATGCTGGGACGTAACATTTCCTCCCATCGGGAGTACTCAACAGTCAGTGCAGGCCCGCCACCGATCCCTGTGGCATGTTGGTACTCCCTGGTTATTTTCTTTTTCAGCTCCATCTTGCAGTCCCGGTAACGATGTTTAATAGAGTCCATATCTCTGTTACGGCCCCCAACTGCATTAACTGCATCCCTTATCTCACGCCAGAGCTTCCTCTTGTCACTCGGGGTGGTCTTCTGAGCCTGCAGCCTCTTATACCTGCCCATATACGCTACTATGAGGACCTCCTTCTCCTCCATAGTAAACCTCGCCTCCCTAGTCGCCTTGGCCTTCCCCTGTGATGGTGCCCTCTGTTTCCCGGACTGTGAAGCCCTACTCTGTCCACCACTGGGCCCAGCCACTTGTTCATCTTGAACAAAGTGGCTGTGTCCACCCACCGCTTCCTCCCCCGCTTCCTGCCCCCCTTCCTGTCCTGTTCGTCTCCCCCTCCCTCTCCCTCTCCTCCCCTCTCTACCTCTGATCGGAACAGCCAATAGAATGCAAGCTCAATCTGATTGGCTGATCGGATCAGCCAATCGGATTGAACTTGATTCTGATTGGCTGATTCCATCAGCCAATCAGAATTTTCCTACCTTAATTCCGATTGGCTGATAGAATCCTATCAGCCAATCGGAATTCGAGGGACGCCATCTTGGATGACGTCCCTTAAAGGAACCGTCATTCATCGGGAAATCGTCGGTGAAGATGGAGTTCCGCATCAGTGGGATGAACATGGATCCGGAAGAAAGAAGATTGAAGATGCCGCTTGATAGAAGACTTCAGTCAGATCATGGACATCTTCAGCCCCCCTCGTGGGCTTGGATCAAGACATCGGAGGAGCTCTTCTGGATCGATCGGTGAACCCGGCGTGGTGAAGATAAGTTAGGAAGATCTTCAGGGGCTTAGTGTTAGGTTTATTTAAGGGGGGTTTGGGTTAGATTAGGGGTATGTGGGTGGTGGGTTGTAATGTTGGGGGGGTATTGTATGTGTTTTTTTTACAGGCAAAAGAGCTTAATTCTTTGGGGCATGCCAAGCTGGTAAGGTAAAAGAGCTTTGAACTTTTTTAATTTAGAATAGGGTTTTTTTTATTTTTTTTATTTTGGGGGGCTTTGTTATTTTATTAGGGGGCTTAGAGTAGGTGTAATTAGTTTAAAATTGTTGTAATATTTTTCTAATGTTTGTAAATATTTTTTTATTTTTTGTAACTTAGTTCTTTTTTATTTTTTGTACTTTAGTTTATTTCATTGTATTTATTTGTAGGTATTGTATTTAATTAATTTATTGATAGTGTAGTGTTAGGTTTAATTGTAGATAATTGTAGGTATTTTATTTAATTAATTTATTGATAGTGTAGTGTTAGGTTTAATTGTAACTTAGGTTAGGATTTATTTTACAGGTAATTTTGTAATTATTTTAACTAGGTAACTATTAAATAGTTATTAACTATTTAATAGCTATTGTACCTGGTTAAAATAATTACAAAGTTGCCTGTAAAATAAATATTAATCCTAAAATAGCTACAATATAATTATTATTTATATTGTAGCTATATTAGGGTTTATTTTACAGGTAAGTATTTAGCTTTAAATTGGATTAATTTATTTAATAAGAGTTAATTTATTTCATTTATATTATATTTAACTTAGGGGGGTGTTAGTGTTAGGGTTAGACTTAGCTTTAGGGGTTAATACATTTATTATAGTAGCGGTGAGATCCGGTCGGCAGATTAGGGGTTAATTATTGTAGGTAGGTGGAGGCGACGTTGGGGGCGGCAGATTAGGGGTTAATAAATATAATATAGGGGTCGGCGGTGTTAGGGGCAGCAGATTAGGGGTACATAGGTATAATGTAGGTTGCGGCGGTGTACGGAGCGGCAGATTAGGGGTTAATAATATGCAGGGGTCAGCAATAGCGGGGGCGGCGGATTAGGGGTTAATAAATATAACATAGAGGTCGGCGATGTTAGGGGCAGCAGATTAGGGGTACATAGGTATAATGTAGGTTGCGGCGGTGTACGGAGCGGCAGATAAGGGGTTAATAATAATATGCAGGGGTCAGCGATAGCGGGAGCAGCAGATTAGGGGTTAATAAGTGTAAGGTTAGGGGTGTTTAGACTCGGGGTTCATGTTAGGGTGTTAGGTGCAGACTTAGGAAGTGTTTTCCCATAGGAAACAATGGGGCTGCGTTAGGAGCTGAACGCTGCTTTTTTGCAGGTGTTAGGTTTTTTTTCAGCTCAAACAGCCCCATTGTTCCCTATGGGGGAATCGTGCCCAAGTACGTTTTTGAAGCTGGCCGCGTCCGTAAGCAACGCTGGTATTGAGAGTTGCAGTGGCGGTAAATATGCTCTACACTCCCTTTTTGGAGCCTAACGCAGCCCTTCTGTGAACTCTAAATACCAGCGGTATTTAAAAGGTACGGGAGAAAAAAAGCCAGCGTAGCTAACGCACCCCTTTGGCCGCAGAACTCTAAATCTAGCCAACTGTGCGTTAGAAAAAAAACATGCGTAGCTAATGCACCCCTTCTAACGCAAAACTCTAAATCTAGGCGTTAGAAATTTGTACCTTAAAGGGACAGTCTACGAAAAATGTTTATTGTTCAAAAAGCTCATTCCTTTGTTACCCATTCCCCAGTTTTGCTTAACCAAAACTGTTATATTAATACACTTTTTACCTCTTTGATTATCTTGTATCTAAGCATCTGCAGACTGTCCCCTTATCTCAGTTCCTTTGGCAGACTTGCATTTTAGCCAATCCGTGCTTACTCATAAATAACTACATGGGAGTGAGCACATTGTTATCAATATGGCACAATCATACAATAGTAATAAGGATATTACTATAATAACCCCTGGCGCTAACGTGTAGCTAAAATTGGTAATGCAAAGGTTCTAATTATTGTATACTATAAACAATAAATTACCTTAGTACGATGGAAATGATAATTCCTTACAAATATGTGAAAACTGGGTAGTTGATTAATAAACCCAAATTAAGGGATGTGCTTAAGGATGAACCAGAGTAATGGTGCAAGTAAAAAATAAACAAATTTTATTACAATCTTAATCGTGCACAGAAATACTTTTAAAACCAAATTTAAATAACACTCTGATCAGGCGTTTGACAATGTAGTATCAATAAAATCCCTAAAAACCTCAAAATAAAATTGCATAAATAAAATAACAATAAAACAACAATGAGACAATCACTATCACAAATGGTTAATTCGAGATAGAGAACAAAGATCCCATTGGAAACCAAGGAAGATCCACGTCAGCTGGAAGTTAGTGATATTTTAACCGGAGCTGTAACGAGATGAGATCCAAATGAACAGACAGGAAGAGAGCCAAAATTTAAGGTGTTCACTTATTACTTACACCGAAAATGCTCTATGAAGTCCCAGCTGTCTCTCTATAGCGGTCCTGGATTAGATCACTGCTGGATGGATCCCCGAAATGAAGGAAACCTCTTGTCTTTTACAATCCGTATCAGCACTCACGCCAGATAGACCAAACTGTGCTCTGGGTCTCTGTGTGGTCTCGACGCTGGTAATTAGTTCCAGTCACCTTGTTCTTCGGAAACGCCAGATCGCTGTTCTGAAACGATGCCCTGCCTGCTTCTTCCTGATTTATTTACCCAGCAATGATGAAACCGGCGGATTAGGGGTTAATAAATATAACATAGAGGTCAGCGATGTTAGGGGCAGCAGATTAGGGGTACATAGGTATAATGTAGGTTGCGGCGGTGTACGGAGCGGCAGATAAGGGGTTAATAATAATATGCAGGGGTCAGCGATAGCGGGAGCAGCAGATTAGGGGTTAATAAGTGTAAGGTTAGGGGTGTTTAGACTCGGGGTTCATGTTAGGGTGTTAGGTGCAGACTTAGGAAGTGTTTTCCCATAGGAAACAATGGGGCTGCGTTAGGAGCTGAACGCTGCTTTTTTGCAGGTGTTAGGTTTTTTTTCAGCTCAAACAGCCCCATTGTTCCCTATGGGGGAATCGTGCCCGAGTACGTTTTTGAAGCTGGCCGCGTCCGTAAGCAACGCTGGTATTGAGAGTTGCAGTGGCGGTAAATATGCTCTACACTCCCTTTTTGGAGCCTAACGCAGCCCTTCTGTGAACTCTAAATACCAGCGGTATTTAAAAGGTACGGGAGAAAAAAAGCCAGCGTAGCTAACGCACCCCTTTGGCCGCAGAACTCTAAATCTAGCCAACTGTGCGTTAGAAAAAAACATGCGTAGCTAATGCACCCCTTCTAACGCAAAACTCTAAATCTAGGCATTAGAAATTTGTACCTTAAAAGGACAGTCTACGAAAAATGTTTATTGTTCAAAAAGCTCATTCCTTTGTTACCCATTCCCCAGTTTTGCTTAACCAAAACTGTTATATTAATACACTTTTTACCTCTTTGATTATCTTGTATCTAAGCATCTGCAGACTGTCCCCTTATCTCAGTTCCTTTGGCAGACTTGCATTTTAGCCAATCCGTGCTTACTCATAAATAACTACATGGGAGTGAGCACATTGTTATCAATATGGCACACATGAACAAGTGCTGTGAGCCTGCCTAGGTTTACCTTTCAACAAAGAATACCAAGAAAACAAAGCAATTTTGATGATAAAAGTAAATTGGAAAATTGTTTAAAATTGCATGCCCTATATGAATCATGAAAGTTTAATTTTGACTGTCCTTTTAAGTAAAAAATATGTGGAGGACATGGGCATTCCATGGGCATATATGAAATTGTCTCTCTAATGCCAGCGTAATTCTGTAAAGATTTTGGCACCACAGATCTCACAGTTTTTTCTTGCCAACTAAAAGGTGGTAAGCTTTTCTCAAAACACTTATTAACCTAATAGACCATGCACATGCATATGAAAATATAGGCAATTGTACAATGCTATATGCAGAAAGCAACGTAATGTGATTTATATCGGCTGCAGGATTTCATTTTTAAAGTGCACCCCCCTGCTTTATGCTAACGTTACTATACAGTGCCAAGTGGTTCTTTCCAGCATGCTCATTACTTTCAATTGGAGCCATCTTACTACTTGCAGGGACTGGCCCTTTTTTGACAATAATTCCACCAGGACAGCCCTTGCAAAGATCGGAGACAAAAAAACTAATTGAAATTGTGAGCTTTAGATCATCTGGTCCTCAGTGTAGATGCATAACAGGTGCATATTCCTACTTTTAATACACCCAGGTTACATTATAGAATTTTCACATAGGGTGCAACCTTAACATGTGTGTTTATGGTAATAATTTACTTAGGCCTAGATTTAGAGTTGGGCGGTAGCCGTCAAAACCAGCGTTAGAGGCTCCTAACGCTGGTTTTTACCGCCCTCTGGTATTTGGAGCCAGTCATTAAAGGGTCTAACGCTCACTTTCCAGCCGCAACTTTTCCATACCGCAGATCCCCTTACATCAATTGCGTATCCTATCTTTTCAATGGGATCTTTCTAATGCTGGTATTTAGAGTCGTGGCTGAAGTGAGCGTTAGAAATCTAACGACAAAACTCCAGCCGCAGAAAAAAAGTCAGTAGTTAAGAGCTTTCTGGGCTAACGTCGGTTTATAAAGCTCTTAACTACTGTGCTCTAAAGTACACTAACACCCATAAACTACCTATGTACCCCTAAACCGAGGTCCCCCCACATCGCCGCCACTATATTTACATTTTTTAACCCCTAATCTGCCGCTCCGTACACCGGAGCCAATCAGAATTTTCCTACCTTAATTCTGATTGGCTGATAGAATCCTATCAGCCAATCGGAATTCTAGGGACGCCATCTTGGATGACGTCCCTTAAAGGAACCGTCATTCGTCGGGAAGTCGTCGGAAGAAGAAGATGGGTCCGCGGTGGAGGTCTTCAAGATGGAGTCGGTCGTCATTGGATGAAGATAGAAGATGCCGCTTGGAAGAAGATGGTTGCCGGTCCGGATCTACTCTTCTTCCCGGATAGGATGAAGACTTTGGAGCCTCTTCTGGACTTCTTCAGCCGTCGCTTGATAGAAAAAGGAAAACAATATACAGAGGTGCAAGATGGAAAAAAACACACAATATTCTGTACAAATGAACTAAGAACTGATACTCTCCTTTAGGTCAGACCGCAGCCTTCTTGCAGTCTCTCCCTTGTGACTGTGTATAGATAGATAGTAGTAGTAGATGGCGCTGGTCTATTGAGTGATTTTCTCTAGTAAGTGAAGAGAAAAAAGGCTTGATGCATATATTGAAGCCAATTAATATGGGTCCAGTATATTCACTCCATAAGATGAATCTTTACAGCTGAAAGGGAACATAGCATCAGATGGCAAGAGTCCACAGGTTCCTGGAGTCAAATACTGAATTTTCAGGTTTATCCAAAAGTGGACTATAAATGAATAGAGACCCAAATGACAAAAGTATCCAGTGTATAATTGAAAAAATGTAGTAACTTACTCCATAAATAAGGAGATTCCAGATCAGCACAGCAAAACAAGATCTTGACAATCTTTCAACAAAGGATAAAAGGTTTTATTTGCTCAACGCGTTTCAACTTATTACACGTCTTTATCAAGAGCATACATTAAAACAAGTAAAACAGGTAAGTAAAACCAAGTATTGAGTGTGTTTGCTGTGGCTACAGGGCTGGTTTACATACAGGTGAACAATTAGTTCCAATTTCCTGTTGAGCACAGGAAATTGGACTCACAAAAACTTCATAAAATGTTTAATACTATATATATGCATCAATAGTAATCTATTCCTGAGAATAAAAATGAAGAAAAATATATTTTAAAGAAAATTATTAAAAAACCATCAAAGTTTAAAAATAGAGGCTTAGTTTAGTATTGATACGTTATTTAACCAATCAAAACACTTCTTGAATATTTAGACCAATGAACAGACAGTAGTATAAAGTCCTCAATCAAGTAGTCCGTTGTGTAACAGTTCCTTTTCAGGTCCGATCTGTGGTCATATGCTTCTCTTGTCCAATCAGAGGACGGCTGTAATCCAAGGGTGAAAGCATCAATCCGGAAGAGTCAAAATTCTGTGTACTAATAGAGGGAGTGTCCTGAATGACATCAGACATACATCTCAGCCAATAAAACAAGATAAATAATTCTGAAACAAAAGCAGTAAAAAAGTGACCAGTATTTGCTCTTCAGAATTGATCTAAAACATTTGTGACACACTACATTCATATTTCAAAAAGGGAATCCTTACTGTAAATATTTTGTTTAAGGAAATTTCATGGTGATAGCCCACAAATCTAGTGACATGATTATAAATAAATATTTTGTTTAAGGAAATTTCATGGTAAGAGCCCACAAATCTAGTAACATGATTTTAAATAAATATTTTGTTTAAGGAAATTTCATGGTGAGAGCCCACAGATCTAGTAACATGATTATAAATAAATATTTCGTTTAAGGAAATTTCATGGTGAGAGCCCACAAATCTAGTAACATGGTTGTGAATAAATATTTTGTTTAAGGACATTTCATGGTGAGAGCCCACAGATCTAGTAACATGATTATAAATAAATATTTTGTTTAAGGAAATTTTAAATATTGTCTCTAACATAAGAAATAATAAAAAATAAATAGATATGTGCAACATTTGAATAGGGAAAATTTAATTGTGCTTATTTACTATAGAAAGTCCCTATACTAATACATTATTATTAATAATGAAATGAATAAAAAGAAATAAAAATGAATGAATAAAAAGAAATAAAAATGTGATATATTGAAAGTGAATGTGATGTCTTAAATATTAATTTAATCCTAAAGTATAACATAAGTGTGAATGGTATGTGTGAAGTGTTGATGAGATACCTAAATGTACCTAATAGTTTATGAGTGTAGCATTAATTTAATAATGTGTCAAGTGTATTAAATTAATAGTAATATATTTGATATGTTAGATAAAGGCTGCTATCCTAATGTCCTTATTTAGACCCCATTGGTTGTAGGTTCTCATAGTGTGAATCCACCAAAGTTCCCTTCTGTCTAGTTCTTTTTCCAGCTTCCCCCCCTCCAGTGGGTAGACACTCTTTCTATACCCAACCAGAGGAAATTATTTTTGTTGAAATCTTGACAGGAATTACAATGTAGGGGTACACCGTGATCTTCGTGCTTTTTCTCTATTTTATTGAGATGTTCTAGTATACGTGTTTTTAAAAACCTGGTTGTTTGGCCTAAGTATTGGATCTTACAATTGCACTGTAGAAGGTAAATGATGTTAGTGGTTTTGCATGTTATGAAATGTTTAATAATAAATGTCTGTCCTGTAGTGGATGAAGTAAATGACTTGTGTACCCTTTTTGTGTAGTTACAATCCTTACACCGACCACAGGTATAAAAGCCTTGTAGGTTCGCGATGGACAAAGGAATTTTTGGGGTCATCCCTTTAATTAATAAAGGTGCTAATTTATGTTTGAAATTGTGGCCTTTTAGGAATGTAATTTGTGGTTTGGAGGGAATAATTTTATCTAATACTTCATCACTCTTTAACACGTGCCAGTGTTTGTTTATGATGTTTTTAATTTGATTATGTCCTGAATTAAATGTTGTTATAAACCTAGATAGAAGACTTCAGCCGGATGATGGATGTCTAGCCCCCGCTTGGGCTTGGATGAAGATTTCGGAGCCTGGAACGATCGGTGATACCTGGCATGGTGAAGACAAGGTAGGAAGATCTTCAGGGGCTTAGTGTTAGGTCTATTTAAGGGGGGTTTGGGTTAGATTAGGGGTATGTGGGTGGTGGGTTGTAATGTTGGGGGGGTATTGTATGTTTTTTTACAGGCAAAAGAGCTGAATTCTTTGGGGCATGCTCCGCAAAGGGCCCTTTTAAGGGCTGGCAAGGTAAAATAGCTTTGAACTTTTGTAATTTAGAATAGGGTAGGGCATTTTTTTATTTTGGGGGTCTTTGTTATTTTATTAGGGGGCTTAGAGTAGGTGTAATTAGTTTAAAATTGTTGTAATTTTTTTCTGTTTGTAAATATTTTTTCATTTTTTGTAACTTAGTTCTTTTTTATTTTTTGTACTTAAGTTAGTTTATTTAATTGCATTTATTTGTAGGAATTGTATTTATTTATTTATTGATAGTGTAGTGTTAGGTTTAATTGTAGATAATTGTAGGTAGTTTATTTAATTAATTTATTGATAGTGTAGTGCTAGGTTTAATTGTAACTTAGGTTAGGATTTATTTTACAGGTAATTTTGTAATTATTTTAACTAGGTAGCTATTAAATAGTTATTAGCTATTTAATAGCTATTGTACCTGTTTAAAATAATTACAAAGTTGCCTGTAAAATAAATATTAATCCTAAAATAGCTACAATATAATTATAATTTATATTGTAGCTATATTAGGGTTTATTTTACAGGTAAGTATTTAGATTTAAATAGGAATAATTTATTTAATAAGAGTTAATTTATTTTGTTAGATAAAAATTATATGTAACTTAGGGGGGTATTAGTGTTAGGGTTAGACTTAGCTTTAGGGGGTAATACATTTATTATAGTAGCGGTGAGCTCCGATCGGCAGATTAGGGGTTAATTATTGTAGGTAGCTGGCGGGGACGTTGTGGGGGGCAGATTAGGGGTTAATAAATATAATATAGGGGTCGGCGGTGTTAGGGGCAGTAGATTAAGGGTATATAACTATAATGTATGTTGCGGCGGTGTAGGGAGCGGCAGATTAGGGGTTAATAATAATATGCAGGTGTCAGCGATAGCGGGGGTGGCAGATTAGGGGTTAATAAGTGTAAGGTTAGGGGTGTTTAGACTCGGGGTACATGTTAGAGTGTTAGGTGCAGACGTAGGAAGTGTTTCCCCATAGAAAACAATGGGGCTGCGTTAAGAGCTGAACGCTGCTTTTTGCAGGTGTTAGGTTTTTTTTCAGCTCAAACAGCCCCATTGTTTTCTATGGGGATATCGTGCACGAGCACGTTTTTGAAGCTGGCCGCGTCCGTAAGCACCGCTGGTATCTAGAGTTGCAGTGGCGTTAAATTATGCTCTACGCTCCCTTTTTGGAGCCTAACGCACTGAAAACCCAGCCATTCTGTGAACTCTATATACCAGCGTTATTTAAAAGGTGCGGGAAAAAAAAAGCATGCGTAGCTAACGCACCCCTTTGGCCGCCAAACTCTAAATCTAGCCGTTAGAAAATTGACTGGGCCTTTGCTACTTTTATATTTTTGAATGACAACAAATGTTACCTGCGTCCTGTTGGTAGGACCCTGTGCTTATGTTACACTTTTTAGAATTGTCCAATTTTTGCATTTAAGTATCAAATTCATTTCTCAGTTTTACCTAGTTTTATTCACCTGATGTTGTATTTTGATAAGAAAACTATAGGGGGTATATAGGGGGTATATTTATCAAAGCGTCAATCTCAGTGCATTCGCCAGCGTCAATATGCTTGTCAGACATCGCTGACGCTGATCCACATATGATCCCCTTATTTCTAAAAAAAACCCCATCAAAAACACACGTGTCAAGTATGGTGAGATGAGCATCGGACTGTTGTTAAATAACAGTCATCGATGTCGCGGTTATTCAGGTTTTTCTCAACTTTATTTATACCATTTCATTACTGTCCATGAACAAGCACATTTTTCTAAAGCTAATCTGTTATGTCCAAGAAATAGATAGATTTATACCTCAACAAATAATTTATTTGTTATATGATACTTTCACATAAATTAATGTGTATTTGTATTTCTAGAAGTAATTATATGCTTTTATCTCATGTTTTTTTTTTTTATAAATGATTATTAATGCTAGAATTTCTACATATATATTTGCACATATTTATATATATATATATATATATATATATATATATATATATATATATATATATATATATATATATATATCAAAATTGGTTAAAATTGGTGTGAAGTGGAGAGTGTATTACATGGCTTAAACATGGTGCAAATTGATTTTTCCAAAAAAATAAAAAAGGAAGTTAGCTATATTAAGTTGTGTATTTATTTAATTTTTATCTCTATATCTATTAGTGCAACAAGTTTGGGGCAATAATATTGTTTGATTTAGAAAGGGTATACAATTTTAATAATGTTTCTAATGTACTTTTATTATGTAATATACTTAATTCTCTTGCAGAATCGAACACAAGCTTTCTGTGTTTTCAGAACACCATTGATTTCCATGGCATCCGCGGCCTCAAGGGTGGCGGATTGAAAACTAGATATGCTGCATCGGAATAGACGCAATAGTACCTGTTAAATGTTTTTTCGAAATTGGGAAAATGGTCAAATAGAGTCAAATGTGACTTCAAAACATCTGTAATGACTCAAGCATCGATCTGCGTCGGATTAAGATTGCGGGAGCGCATATTACATCACAAATTTAAATATTTGACGATCTTGATGGTTAGATAACTATGTCGGATCAATCTCGCAACAAATACGACGCGGGATTCAAGCGTATTTTCAGTTGACACTTTGATAATTAAACCCCATAGGTCTGGAGTTTGCATTTCAGTCATTAATGAAGTCATTGGTTTTATTTTATTTTTTCTCGTATTAAAATATATATGGCCATTGTGTGCTTCTGAAAGTCCTTGTGAAATGAAAACCCTGACAGTCTTGTGACAAATAACATATGTAAACTGATTTAGGCAGCATTCATTTGTGTAAGCAAAATAGATAGCATAGGAAAGAGCCTATTGGATTATTGATTGTCCTCTCTACCACCTAGATTAGAGTCCTGCGTTAGGGTTAAAAAGCAGTGTTAAGGGGTCCTAACACTGCTTTTTAATGCCCACTGGAATTTAGAGTCAGGCAGGAAAGGGTCTACCGCTCACTTTCTTTCCGCGACTTGAGGCTACCGCAAATCCCCTTACATCAATTGCGTATCCTATCTTTTCTATGGGATTTGCCTAACGCTGGTATTACGAGTCTTGGAAGAAGTGAGCGGTAGAGCCTCTACCGACAAGACTCCAACCGCAAAAAAAGTCTGTAGTTAAGAGTTTTATGGGCTAACGTGGGAACATAAAGCTCTTAACTACTGTGCTATAAAGTACACTAACACCCATAAACTACCTATGAACCCCTAAACCGAGGCCCCCCCCCCACATCGCAAACCCTATAATAATTTTTTTTAACCCCTAATCTGCCGCTCCGGACACCGCCGCCACCTACATTATCCCTATGAACCCCTAATCTGCTGTCCCTAACATCGACGACACCTATATTATATTTATTACCCCCTAATCTTCCCCCCCTCAACGTCGCCGCCACCTACCTACACTTATTAACCCCTAATCTGCCGACCGGACCTTGCCACAACTATAATTAATGTATTAACCCCTAAACCGCCGCACTCTCGCCTTGCAAACACTATAATAAATTGTATTAACCCCTAATCTGCCCTCCCTAACATCGCCGCCACCTACCTACAATTATTAACCCCTAATCTGACGCCCCCAATGTCGCCATTACTATAATAAAGTTATTAACCCTTAAACCTAAGTCTAACCCTAACCCTAACACCCCCTAACTTAAATATAATTTAAATTAACAAACTAAATTTACTATCATTAAATAAATTAATCCTATTTAAAACTAAATACTTACGTATAAAATAAACCCTAATATAGCTACAATATAACTAATAGTTACATTGTAGCTATTTTAGGATTTATATTTATTTTACAGGCAACTTTGTATTTATTTTAACTAGGTACAAAAGCTATTAAATAGTTAATAACTATTTAATAGCTACCTAGTTAAAATAATTACAAAATTACCTGTAAAATAAATCCTAACCTAAGTTACAAATACACCTAACACTACACTATCAATAAATTAATTAAATAAATTACCTACAATTATCTAAACTAAAATACAATTAAATAAACTAAACTATAGTACTAAAAAAATAAACACTAAATTACAAAAAATAAAAAAGAATTACAAGAAGTTTAAACTAATTACACCTTATCTAAGCCCCCTAATAAAATAAAAAAGCCCCCCCAAAATAATACAATGCCCTACCCTATCCTAAATTAAAAAGTAATCAACTCTTTTACCAGCCCTTAAAAGGGCTTTTTGCGGGGCATTGCACCAAATTAATCAGCTCTTTTACCTGTAAATAAAAATACAATCCCCCCAACATTACAACCCATTACCCACATACCCCTACTCTAAAACCCCCTGATCCCCCCTTAAAAAACCTAACACTATCCCCCTTGAAGATCACCCTACCTGGAGCCGTGTTCACCCAGCAGGGCACCGATGGTCCAGAAGTCTTCATCCGATCGGGGCAGAAGAGGTCCTCCAAGCTCCGCGCCGGATGTCTTGAAAATGGACCCGCTTCGCGCCGGATGGATGAAGATAGAAGATGCCGTCTGGATGAAGACTTCTGCCCGGTTGGATGAAAACTTCTGCAGCTTTGTTGAGGACTTCTGCCGGCTTCATTGAGGATGGATGTAGGGTCTTCAAAAACTGTTAGTGGATCTTCGGGGGTTAGTATTAGACTTTTTTAAGGGTTTATTGGGTGGGTTTAATTTTTAGATTAGGGTTTTGAGCGGAAAAAGAGCTAAATGCCCTTTTAAGGGCAATGCCCATCCAAATGCCCTTTTCAGGGCAATGGGGAGCTTAGGTTTTTTAGTTAGGATTTTATTTGGGGAGTTGGTTGTGTGGGTGGTGGGTTTTATTGTTGGGGGGTTGTAAACTATCAATAGCCCTTAAAAGGGCAATGCACCGCAAAAGGCCCTTTTAAGGGCTATTGGTAGTTTAGTTTAGGATAGGGTTTTTTTATTTTGGGGGGGCTTTTTTTATTTTGATAGGGCTATTAGATTAGTTGTACTTAGTTTAAATACCTGATCATTTCTTTTTTTATTTTGTGTAATTTAGTGTTTGTTTTTTGTGTAATTTAGTTAATTTTATTTAATTTATTAATTTATTTAATTGTAGTGTAAGGTTAGGTGTTAGTGTAAGACAGGTTAGGTTTTATTTTACAGGTAAATTTGTATTTATTTTAGCTAGGTAGTTAGTAAATAGTTAATAACTATTTAGTAACTATTCTACCTAGTTAAAATAAATACAAACTTGCCTGTGAAATAAAAATAAAACCAAAGCTAGATACAATGTAACTATTAGTTATTTTGTTGCTAGCTTAGGGTTTATTTTACAGGTAAGTATTTAGTTTTAAATAGGAATTATTTTGTTATTAATAGTAGGTTTTATTTAGATTTATTTTAATTACATTAAAGTTAGTGGGTGTTAGGGTTATACTTAGGGTTAGGTTTAGGGGTTAATAAATTTAGTATAGTGGCTGCGACGTTGGGGTTAATAAATGTAGGTAGGTGGCGGCGATGTTAGGGGCGGCAGATTAGGGGGTAATAATATTTAACTAGTGTTTGCGATGCAGGAGTATGGCGGTTTAGGGGTTAATATATTTATTATAGTGGTGGCGATGTCTGGAGCGGCAAATTAGGGGTTAATAATTTTATTTTAGTGTTTGTGATGTGGGTGGGCCTCGGTTTAGGGGTTAATAGGTAGTTTATGGGTGTTAGTGTACTTTTTAGCACTTTAGTTATGAGTTTTATGTTACAGTTTTGTAGCATAAAACTCATAACTACTGACTTTCAGTTTACGGTATGAATCTTGTAGTTTTAGGCTGTACCGCTCACTTTTTGGCCGGACAGGCAAACTTGTAATACCGGCGCAAAGGAAGTCCCATTAGAAAAAGGACTTTTGGAAAGTTGCGGTTGTTGCAGCCAAAAAAGTGTGCGGTGCCCCTAAACCTGCAAAACTCGTAATACCAGCGGTAGTGAAAAAGAGCCTTAACGCTGCTTTTTCACTGATACCACAAAACTCGTAATCTAGTCGAAAGTTATCAGATCATCGAACACAGAATATCACACGAAAATCAAAGAAATAATAAGATGCACTGATAGGAATATCATTTATTGTATCCATTGCTCATGTAATCTCCAATATTTCGGTCAAACCAGCAGACCACTCAGACATAGAATTCGTGAACACTTACTACAAGTAGAACATGAAGAAACAGATACAGTATTATATAAACATTTCACATAAATACATATGGGTAACCATAACCATTTTAAATTCTGGGGCAATAAAAAGATCCAGCTGAGCAAAAGAGGTGGGAACATGAATAAATTACTACTTAGACAAGAAGCTGAGTTTATTTTTAATTTTGAAAAGCTATACCCTTTGGGTTTAAATATGGAGTTTGATCTGAACTTCTTGCTCTAAAACTACTTTTACCAATATCCCCTAACAGAGGTTCAACATTCTATTTGAATTTCTTTGATGTTTATCTGTATTGTTATTGTTATTAATTCTATTGCCCCCTTTTTTGGCACTAACATGTATTTATCTCTCACAAATAGTATTAATCTTTCTCAAATAATATTCATATAAATATGACACTTATCGCCAACTATATAAATCTACAACTCACTTTTATACTTTTCAATTCCCCCTTTCAGTCGGATAGATATGTTTGACACATAAAAGAGAAATTTATGTTTGTGCACATTTCAAAATTAAGTCAATATATATTTATTTTGTTCTTCATAGATATCTTCCTATTTTTACTTATTTATTTATTTTTATATCTTCATATATACCCTCCTAATTTTTAGATATGGTCATTTTAAAATATGGTCACACAATCACATCCCTATGATGTTCATTCCATTTTTAGTCACATTTTTTCAGCTCTATTCCTTATCAGGTGCACATTAAGCACATTAAACACTTCTATTACTTATCACGATAGACCTCCATTCTATAACATAATATAATATTTCCTTTATAAACTCAGTTATGGGTCGTATTTAACAATGTGCGAGCGGACATGGTACAATGTATATAGTATGTAAGTATATATATTTATGTGTGTGTTTGTAAATATATAGATGTATTTATTAGAGCACAGTGTGGTGTATATATTCAGTGCAACTGCATATCCCAAATCTCGTGATATGCATTTATGCAAATAGAGAATATTTTGGGGGGGGGGAATAAATTCTTGCACCAGGGCCCTTTGTTAATTAGGTCCACCACTGCAGTAAATATATATATATATATATATATATATATATATATGCTTATATACATATATATTTATGTGTTCATATGCGTATATACACATATTAACACATAAATATATATGTATATATTCATATATATTTATATTTGCAGCCCATTTTTGCATGACTTATCCCCTTCGCTGTGCAAGTTCTCGTGCCGTGTCTGAAGGCACGAGAACGAGACTCCCATTATAGTCTATAGAAGCACACTCTTGTGAGTGCAATGCTTCAGTGAAATGCAAAAACGAGGTCACGTTCGTATTGCACATCACTTGTAATACCATGTGCTGGTATTACTAAGCTGAGCGTAAAAACAAAATGTATGCTTACCTGATAAATGTATTTATTTCCGGATATGGTGACTCCATGGCTTTACTAATTAGTGGGAATATCACTCCTGGCCAGCAGGAGGAGGCAAAGAGCACCACAGTTAAACTGTTAAGTATCACTCCCTTACCCACAACCCCCAGTCTTTTGACTGAAGGGAAATGGAGAAAAAGGAGTAGCACAAGGTGTAGAGATTCCTGAGGTTATAGTAAAAAGAACAACTGTCTTAAAATAAAGGGTGGGGCCGCAAATAAATTTATCAGGTAAGCATACATTTTGTTTTTCTTTCCTAAGATATGGTGAGTGTAAGGCTTGAGTAAATACTGTTGGGTACCAATACCCAAGCTAGAGGACACGGATAAATAGGGAGGGACAGACAGGCAGTCCTAAACAGAAGGCACCACCGCTTGAAGAACCTTTCTCCAAAAAGAAGCCTCAGCCAAGGCAAAAGTATCAAATTTGTAAAATTTTGAAAAAAGTATGTAAAGAAGACCAAGTTGCAGCCTTGCAAATTGTTCCACAGAAGCTTCATTTTTCAAAGCCCAAGAAGAGGAAACAGCTCTTGTGGAATGAGCCTTAATTCTCTCAGGAGGCTGCTGTCCAGCAGTCTCATAAGCCAAACGATTTATACTTCGTAACCAAAAAGAAATAGTAGTAGCAGTAGCTTTCTGACCTTTACATTTCCCAGAGAAACAGACAAAGAGGGCAGAGGACTAGCGAAAATCCTTAGTTGCCTGTAAGTAGAATTCAAGAGCATGTACAACATCCAAATTGTGTAACAAACGTTCTTTGGAAGAAGAAGGATTAGGACACAGAGAGGGAACAACAATTTCTTGATTGATATTTCTCTTAGATACAACCTTAGGAAGAAAACCTAACTTAGTAGATACAACCTTAGGAAGAAAACCTAACTTAGTACAGAGAACCGCTTTATCGGCATGAAAAGTAAGATAAGGGGAATCACACTGCAGAGCTGAGAGTTCCGAGACTCTTTGAGCAGAAGAGATAGCAACAAGAAACAAAACCTTTCAAGATAACAACTTAATGTCTATGGAATGCAATGGCTCAAATGGAGCCAGCTGTAAAACTTTAAGAACAAGGTTAATGCACCAAGGAGGAGTATCAGACTTAAAGAAAGGTCTGATTTTGACCAAGGCCTGACAAAAGATTGCACATCTGGCACATCTGCCAAACGTTTAAGTTGTAGAACTGATAAAGCAGAAATCTGACCCTTCAGGGTACTGACTGACAATCACGTCTCCAGGCCTTCCTGAAGAAAAAGATTCTAGGAATACTAATTCTACTCCAAGAGTAGCCCTTGGATTCACACCAATAAAGATATTTATACCATATCTTATGGTAAATCTTTCTAGTAACAGGCTTGCGAGAATGAATCATGGGCTCAATGACCAACTCAGAAAAACCATACTTAGACAGAATTAAGCATTTAATCTCCAAGCAGTCAGTTTCAGAGAAACAAGATTTGGATGAAGGAAGGGACCCTGAATCAGGAGGTCCATCCTCAGAGGTAGTCTCCAAGGTGGCAGAGATGACATCTCCACTAGGTCTGCAAACCAGATCCTGTGAGGTCACGCAGGAGCTATTAGAATCACAAACACCTTCTCCTGTTTGATACGAGCAATGACTCGTGGGAGGAGAGCAAACAGAGTAAACAGGTATGCCAACTTGAAAACCTAAGGAACCCCCAGAGCATCTATCAGAATGGCCTGCAGATCTCTTGACCTTGAATCATATCTTGGAAGCTTGGCGTTTTGACAGGACTCCATCAGATCTAACTCCAGCACCCCCCATTTGAGGACTAAGCTGGAAAACACCTCCGTATAGAGTTCCCACTCCCCGGGATGAAAAGTCTGTCTGCTCAGAAAATCTGCTTCCCAGTTGTCTACTTCTGGAATGTGGATGGCAGATAGACAGCAATTGTGGGTCTCTGCCCACTGAAGAATTCAAGTAACCTCCTGCATGGCTAAGGAACTCAGAGTGAATTCACCTCCCTGGTGAATGATGTAAGCTACAGAGGTTATGTTGTCTGACTGGAACCTGATAAACTGGGCTGAGGACAACTGAGGCCAAGCCAATAGAGCATTATAAATTGCCTTCAACTCCAAGATGTTGTTGGGAAGAGCAGACTCCTCCCGAGTCCAAAGGCCCTGAGCTTTTAATGAGTTCCAGACTGCTCCCCAGCCCAGCAAGCTGGCGTTCGTATTCATGATCACCCAGGAAGAAATCCACCATCGGAGAGAATCCGTTGATGACTGATCTAACTCTATTTACTGATTTACATGGTCACCATTCCATTGTATGAGCATGCACAACTGGAGAGCTCTCAAATGGAATCAAGCAAAATGAATGATGTCCATGGAAGCCACCATCAGACCGATTACCTCCATACATTGAGCCACTGAAGAATGAGCAAAAGCCTGAAGAAAGAGGCAAGTGGAAATTATTTTGTTTTTACTAATCGATAGAGAATCTATTATGGTTTCTAAGAAACCTACTCTTGCACCAGGGGAAAACGAGCTTTTTTCCAGATTCACATTCCGTCCGTGGAAACAAAGAAAAGACAACAAGATCTATGTGTGAGATTTTGCTAGTTGAAAATATGGCACCTTAACCAGTATGTTGTCCAGGTAGGGTGCCACAGCAATTCCACGAAAACGGATCACTGCCAAAAGAGACCCCAGAACCTTTGAAAAAATTCTAGGAGCCGTGGCTAGACCAAATGGAAGGGCCACGAACTGGAAATGTTTGTCCACAAAGGCAAATCTCAGGAATCTGTGATGGTCCCTGGGAAAAGGAACATGAAGATATGCATCCTTTAGGTCTTGAACTGACCCTCTTGTACTAAAGGAAGAATGGAGTGTATAGTCTCCATCTTAGAAGATGGAACTTTGAGAAACTTGTTTAGACACTTCAAGTCTAGAATGGGATGGAAAGTTCCCTCTTTTTTGGGAACCACAAATAGGTTGGAGTAGAACCCGAGACCCTGTTTCTGCACTGGAACTGGAACTATCACTCCCAGGGAGGAAAGATGTTGTATACATTTCAAGAACGTCTCTTTATCTGGTCTGCAGAAAATCTTGAGAGAAGGAATCTGCCTCTGGGAGGAAAAGTCTTGAAATCCAATATGTAACCCTGGGATACTATGTCCACAGTCAAGGGATCTGGGACATCTCATTTCCAGGCTTGAGAGAACTGAGAAAGTCTGCCCCCCACCTGATCCGATCCCGGATTGGGGCAAACCCTTCATGTTGTTTTCAAATAAGCTGCAGGTTTCTTTGATTGTTTCCCCTTGTTCCAAGACTGATTGGGTTTCCAAGAAAACTTGGATTGTTCCTGCTTGGAAGAAGAAGGGGAAGGCTTTCCTCTGAAGTTACGAAAGGAACTAAAAATTACTCTGATGTCCTTTAGGCCTATTCTTATCTTGATGTAGAAAAGACCCTTTTCCACCCGTTAGAGATAATTTCTTTCAAACTGGGTCCAAACAAGGTTTTGCCCTTGTAAGGTATCTCCAGAAGCTTGACTTTAGAGGAAACGTCCCCAGACCAATATTTCAGAACTTGTCTCCAGATACTCTCGCTCCCATCCCCTTCGATCAGCTCAGGATCTCCTCCTCTCCTCCACTCTTGTTACTTCCTCACATTCCCATTTACAGGACTTCTCCAGACTGACCCCCATCTTGTGGAACTCCCTGCCTCGCTCCACAAGACTCTCTCCTAGTTTTAACAGCTTCAAGCGCTCCCTAAAAACTCTACTATTCAGGGATGCATGCAACCAACACTAACGTTCCCTAACTCCATTGATTTCCCCTTGAACCCCTTAGAATGTAAGCCTATGAGCCCAGCTGTTTGTAGATCGCCTTCATAAGAGCCTCCAGCTTCTTGTTCATCAGATCCTTAAAAGAGCAGCTATCCTCAATAGGAATAGTGGTTCTCTTAGCCAGAGTGGAAATGGCTTCTTTAACTTTACAGTATACCAAGGGTCTTTAATGGAGTCCTCAACAGGAAACATTTTGTTAAAAATGGGAAACAGGGAAAAAGACACCCCTGGTTTCTCCCATTCCTGTGAGATAATCTCCCTAGCACATTCCGGCAAAGGAAAAACCTCCAAAGTGGAAGGTTCATCAAAGAAACTATTAAGTTTACTAGATTTCTTAGGAGTGAAACCAACAGGGTATTGGAGTCATATAAAGTAGCTAAAATCTCCTTTAACAATACATGAAGGTGTTCAAGCGTAAATCTGAAGGATACAATCTCAGTCTCAGAAGAAGGAATTATACTGTCCGAATATGTGATTTCACCCTCAGAAAGTCCCGATGTATCTACCTCATCAGATTTAGGGCAACTTGGGAAGCAGAACTGAGGACAGACACCTTACTTTCTGAATTTCTAGATTTCCTCTTGCGTTTTCCCTGTAATCTGGGAATGGCAGCTAATGTCACAGATACCACTGAAGATACCCGGGCAGCAATTTCTGCTTTTAAATAAACTCCACTAGGAGGTATAGAGGAACCAGAGGTCACTGCATGTTACACCGTTAAGGCTTGTGACGAAGCAGGAGAAAGCTGAGGTATTATTTTAACAACATTATCCTGAGATACATTAGGCTCAAAAATTTTACCTTTATTTTGCAAGGTTTTCTTGACACATGAAGTACAAAATTGCATGGGAGCTGCAATTTGTGAATGTAATCATAATAAGCATGAATTTATGATAGCAGGCTCTTGCTCCATATCAGACATGTTGTGAATCAGTAAATAAACTTGTACAGATACGTTTCAAATATTTTAATATTCAATTAAAATAAGCCAAGGAAAAAATCACTTTAAATTTTATCCCAAATTAGGATCGATCTCCAGCTAAAATTATGTGAGAAAAGTTAAGGAAAACATTTAATAAACATAAAATAAACTTCTAAAATACCCCTCAGGCAACCCTACACCTCAATTACTAAAGTACCTTGCCTCTACCAATTAAAGGGACACTGAACCCAAATTTTTTCTTTTGTAATTCAGAAAGAGCATGCCATTTTAAGCAACTTTCTAATTTGCTCCTATTATCAATTTTTCTTCATTCTCTTGCTATCTTTATTTGAAAAATAAGGCATCTAAGCTTTTTTTGGTTTCAGTACTCTGGACAGCACTTTTTTTATTGGTGGATGAATGTATCCACCAATCAGCAAGGACAACCCAGGTTGTTCACCAAAAATGGGCCGGCATCTAAACTTACATTTGTGCATTTCAAATAAAGATACAAAGAGAATGAAGAAAATTTGAATAGGAGTAAATTAGAAAGTTGCTTAAAATTTCATGCTCAATCTGAATCACGAAAGAAAAAATTTGGGTACAGTGTCCCTTTAAGACCGGATCACCCAGAAATGGAGAAAAACAACTATTTGCTCAGAAATGCTATAAAGTAAAGCCAGTCATGTGCCTGCAACTGCCGAGTTCAAATTACTGCTGCAACACAGAAAGGCACTAAAATAGCTTCCTGGTACACTGAGTACCAGAAATAACTGTTTTTTCAAACAGTTTAAAATGTTGCATCGGCTTATTTTAAAGCAAAGGGGAAATGAATAAGCTGCTGAAATAGAGAATTCAGGCTTACTTTCAGTTTAAACTTGTATTGTTTTAGCAAGTAAATATGTGTCAGAAAATAAAGCCTAATAAAAACATTTTACCCTTTCTTTTTAAACGAGTTTAAATGTTAGTTTCACACATGCTACAGTGCCTGCTTCATGCCCCAGTGTAACCCATACCACAGGATTATATATGTCCCAATAAAAAAGCAGTGCATTTTAATTTGTTAAGTGCATGGTCTCCCCAACTGGAAGAAAAACTACTTACCTGTTCCACATGTAGACAGTTACAACATATGAGGAGACAAAGTTCTTCACAGAGACCTTTGAAAAAGAAAGAACAGAGTAGCCAACTCTGGCTTTCTAAACTAGGGCATCAATTGTTAGGAAAACTCAGTAAGTTCCTCTTTACAAGTTCCTAACTGCTTTAAAGCCACCACTAGCCGGCTATATGGCTATACCCCAAAACATGCTTGTAGATTAAATCAAAATTTTTCTTTAGACACCTAAACTTCACCTCCTCCATGCACCGAAGGCAAAGAGAATGACTGGGGGTTGTGGGTAAGGGAGTGATACTTAAAGTGAATGTAAACTCAACAGTGTCGCTTATTGCCATATTATCACTCTCAACAATTTAGGTGGACCTTAATTCATCATTTTTTTCTGTTTACTTGCTAATCCCAAATATATACCTTTGTATCTCATTTTTGGAGCCGAGATTCCTCCACCCGCCATTTGGTCCCTATATTTGGAAATGATTGACAATAGCGATTGCCAATCCGTTTTTTTACCCCGTGGCGTTCAACCCCTTTTTGGCAACGTCATGCGCTTATTCTGCGCATGCGTTAGCTTCTAATCCCCAGCTTCAGAAGTGATGCGTGTCCACGAGACGCGCATGCTCTGTAACACCTTCAATTTCAGACTCTATCAGCGGTATACAGTGAAGGCTATGTGATTAGTATTGTACAGTGCTGCTAAGGATACTGTGATTAGATGAATACATATTTTTCGGCTGCATTCGCTATCACAATAGTATTCAATTAACGGATACATTCATTGAATACTAGATAGCGCTTTGAGGAGGTCGGATGTTAACGCATGCGCAGCCTGTCTATCCTACTTTCACGCTTGCGCACATTAAGTATTTAGTTTTTAAACGCATGCGCAGATTAAGTACAAATGTTTTTCACGCATGCGCAAAGTAAGGGCATCACGGGTGCGCGCATCAGAGATACGTATAGAGTAGGTGAGACCACTCTATACGTCACTCTCTGCAAAACAAGGAAGTGCCTTATGGGAGGAGTTGTGGCTCAAAACGGAGCGAAGTTAGTAATTAAAATATATTATAAATTATTATTATTATTTTTTTTTAAAGTTCACGGTTTGAATAAACATGTCTAATATAAGTATTAGGAGCCTTCAGTAGCTTGTAAATTGACATTCACTTTAACAGTTTAACTGTGGTGCTCTTTGCCTCCTCCTGCAGGCCAGGAGTGATATTCCCAATAGTAATTACTCAAGCCGTGGACTCACCATATCTTAGGAAAGAAATACAGATTTTGCGAAAGTGATGTTTTGCACTCAACTTGTAATCTGTCTCTAATGTACTTGTAAAACAATGTAAAACTAATTACAGAAGTGTGATGTTATCAGGTAAAAGACAAAATTAGACAGAAAGAAAAAAAGAAAGAAAGAAAAGAAAAGAAAGAAAGAAAGAATGAAAGAAAGAAGGAAAGAAAGAAAGAAAGAAAGAAAGAAAGAAAGAAAGATAGAAAGAAAGAAAGAAAGAAGGAGGGTTAGGCTTCAATGTCAGTAGGAGTCATCAGAATAACTGTGTGAAATGATGTCAACAACTCATCTGTGACAATAGAGGCGTTTGACAAGTTGTTAAATCAACATTTTCATTCTTGTGTTTTTTTTTTTTTTTGCCTCAGCTTACAATTTTCATTTAATTCATCCATATTTTTGTCTCAGCAGAGATTAGAATAGAATTAGCTTACACGCTATTTTATGACGCAGACATGACTAATCTGGTGTTACCATAATGTATTATCATGAAGTGCAAAGAAAAAAAAAAAAAACTCTCATAAAGCGAGTTAAAGGGACAAAAAGAAAATGGTCTATTGTATAAGGGCATTTAAAAAAAATGTTTTTACTTGTTTATTACTGTATTTTACCCCTTCAAAGGGATTAAGCAAAAAGTACCACAGTATATATAAACGCTCCCACTCAAGGACTAACTCTGCTAGAAGTAACTTTTTGTGCACGCCGGGTAGTGCTCGAATTACAATTTAAAGTAAACTGTTTATGCTCAAGTGCTAACCCTATGTAGGCAAAAAGTCAAACTTATAATATCACACACATGATAACCTATTCCCTCATAGAAGTCAATGGAGTAAAATAGTGGGAAAAAAACCTTAACACCCTACTCGCGCACAACCCTGATGGTATAGGGGGATATTTATCAAAGGTCTGGCGGACCTTATCCGACAGTGCGGATCAGGTCCTCCAGACCTCACTAAAAGCGGAGAGCAATATGCTCTCCGTATTCAGCATTGCACCAGCATCTCTTGTGAGCTGCTGGTGCAACGCCGCCCCCTGCAGATTCGCAGCAAATAGGCCGCCAGCAGCGAGGTGTCAATCAACCCGATCGTATTCGATTGGGTTGAATTGCGGCGATGTCTGTCTGCCTGCTCAGAGCAGGCGGACAGGTTATGGCGCAGCGGTCTTTAGACCGCTGCTTCATAACTGCTGTTACTGGCGAGCCTGCAGGCTCGCCAGAAACACGGGCCTTTAAGCTCCATTTGGAGCTTGATAAATGGGCCCCATATTCTCAAGTGTGCTAACCCAACATGAAAATATGAATATTTCCCATTCCAATGATTTTCACATAGAAGAATGTATTCTATTTATATATATAGGAATATCTATTTCTAAATACATAAAGCATATTCTGCTATGTGCAGAACAATGGAATGCAAAATATTTAACGTAAATACACACTATAACACTTTATTAAAATTAATATTGTAGAAAAATGCTTTTTCGTGTTTTCATCTACTTAACTGCAAAGGGCTCCAATGCACTTTTATATATGTCTATATATGTGTACATATGTATTTGTGTGTTTATATGTGTATATATGTCTGTAAATACATAAATACACATATAAATACATATGTACACACATATAGACTATATCTATCTATCTATCTATCTATCTATCTATCTATCTATCTATCTATCTAGCTATCTATCAAAGAGAGCACTAACAGTAAACCAAATCCTGCAACCCACTATTAAGCCAATCAAATGCAAAAGTACAGACACCATCCCTTTAAGAACAAATCAGTGTATACATCACACTCATATTGAGATAAATCCTTACCTATACAATAAACCCTAAGATACTACAATATAACTAATAGTTACATTGTATCTAGCTTAGGTTTTATTTTTTTGTTCACAGGCAAGTTTGTATTTATTTTAACTAGGTAGACTAGTTAGTAAATAGTTATTAACTATTTACTAGCTACCTAGCTAAAATAAATACAAATTTACCTGTAAAATAAAACCTAACCTGAGTTACACTAACACCTAACCTAACAGTACAATTAAATAAATTAAATTAATTAAATACAATTAACTAAATTACAAAAAAAAACACTAAATCACACAAAATAAAAAAATGAATTATCAAATATTTAAACTAATTACACCTAATCTAATAGCCCTATCAAAATAAAAAAAAGCCCCCCCAAATAAAAAAAATCCTAGCCTACATTAAACTACCCATAGCCCTTAAAAGGACCTTTTGTGGGGCATTGCCCAAAAAAATTAGCTCTTTTACCTGTAAAAAAATAATACAAACAACCCCCCAACAGTAAAGCCCACCACCCACACAACCAAACCCCTCAAATAAAAACCTATCTAAAAAACCTAAGCTCTCCATTGTCCTGAAAAGGGCATTTGTATGGGCATTGCCCTTAAAAGGGCATTTAGCTCTTTTTTCGCCAAAACCCTAATCTAAAAAAAAACCCACCCAATAAACCCTAAAAAAAACCTACCACTAACCCCAGAAGATCCACTTACAGTTTTTGAAGACCCGACATCCATCATCAACGAAGTGGCAGAAGTCCTCAGCGAAGCTGGCAGAAGTCTTCATCCAAGTGGGCCGAAGTCTTCATCCAAGCCAGCAGAAGTCTTCAACAAGACAGCATCTTCTATCTTCATCCATCTGGCGCGGAGCGGCTCCATCTTCAAGACATCCGGCGTGGAGCATCCCTTTTCTTCCGACGGCTCTTCTTGAATGAAGGTTCCTTTAACCTCTTAAGGACATATGACGGAATTATTCCGTCATAAAACAATTGAGCAAACTGAAAGCTGTGTCCTTAAAGGGTTAAGTGACATCATCCAAGATGGCATCCCTTGAATTTGAATTGGCTGATAGAATTTTATTGGAACAGCCAATAAGATTGAAGCTCAATCCTATTGGCTGATTGCATCAGCCAATAGGATATTTTCACCTTTTATTCAGATTGCTGATAGAATTCTATCAGCCAATTGGAATTCAAGGGACACCATCTTGGATGATGTCACTTAAAGGAACCTTCATTTGAGAAGAGCCGTCGGAAAAAGAGGATGCTCCGCGCCGGATGTCTTGAAGATGGAGCCGCTCCGTGCCAGATGGATGAAGATAGAAGATGCTGTCTTGTTGAAGACTTCTGCTGGCTTGGATGAAGACTTCGGCCCACTTGGATGAAGACTTCTGCCAGCTTCGCTGAGGACTTCTGCCACTTCGTTGAGGATGGATGTCGGGTCTTCAAAAACTGTAAGTGGACCTTCTGGGGTTAGTGTTAGGTTTTTTAAGGGTTTATTGGTTGGGTTTTATTTTTAGCTTAGGGTTTGGGTGGAAAAGGAGCTAAATGCCCTTTTTAAGGGCAATGCCCATACAAATGCCCTTTTCATGGCAATGGGGAGCTTAGGTTTTTTAGATAGGTTTTTATTTGGGGGGTTTGGTTGTGTGGGTGGTGGGTTTTACTGTTGGAGGGTTGTTTGTATTATTTTTTTACAGGTAAAAGAGCTGATTTCTTTGGGGCAATGCCCCGCAAAAGGCCTTTTTAAGGGCTATGGGTTGTTTAGTGTAGGCTATGGTTTTTTATTTTGGGGGGCTTTTTTATTTTGATAGGGCTATTAGATTAGGTGTAAATATTTTAATTTTTTTAAGTTTAAATATTTGATAATTTATTTTTTTATTTTGTGTAATTTAGTGGGGGTTTTTATTTAGTTAATTGTATTTAATTAATTTAATTTATTTAATTGTAGTGTTAGGTTCAGTGTTAGTGTAACTCAGGTAAGGTTTTATTTTACAGGTAAATTTGTATTTATTTTAGCTAGGTAGTAAGTAAATAGTTAATAACTATTTGCTAACTAGTCTACCTAGTTAAATTAAATACAAACTTGCCTGTGAATTAAAAATAAAACCTAAGCTAGATACAATGTACCTATTAGTTATAAAAGGAACAGACTATACATAGATGGCCAAAATAGCCAAACAGGTACCTGTAAGAGGCACCAAGTGGTTGGTGGAAGTGTCAAGGTCACAGAATGGCAAATATAAATCCCTTGGTAAGATGTGCAAACTGCTCAAATTATCACAGTTAAATTGGCATATATATCAAAAAACAACAATATATATAAGTCATATGTAATTCTAAATCACATATAAATATATGATGTATATCTAAGCACATATATTAATGAACATATATATATATAAGATGTATGACCAGAAACGTATATTAGTGAGCAGAATTCTGCAAAATATCTAACACACAAATATGATTAGTATGAAAAGTCCAGATATAGACCAAAGTGGTATAGTCCTGGTAAGAAAACCTCGTTCAAACTCAAGAGAAAATCCAGGGCTAGAGGCAGCTCCTCTGAGGTGTCACGCCACGACACAAGAGATGATCATCTAAAATGGAAAAAGTAGAGGGCACCACATAGTGCAAATCAGCCTGTATTATAGAGAATATAGGAGAATAAAACAATAAAATTCTTCTAATAAATTTTAATTGTTATTTTAATTATCTTCAGCTCTCATTTTTGCTGCTGCACCTTCCACTGGCAACACCTCTCTATTTGAGGTTACCACCCTGTATCCTATAGTTGCCATCCTCCTGTCTGAGCTGAGTTTAGGCTCCCTCACAAACTGTTGTTCCTGCTTCATATACTCATGGCCACTGTTCCCAGGATCTTTAGACTCCCCCTGGTGGGACGAGGATGCTATCTGCTCCTGCAATACCGTTGGGTCTACCGGACAACAGTGTGGTTCTGGACTGCCTACATTGCACATAAGTGCTTTTCACCACGTGAGTAGGATTCTTACTGCTCTCCTATATTCTCTATAATACAGGCTGATTTGCACTATGTGGCGCCCTCTACTTTTTTAATTTTAGATAACTATTAGTTATATTGTAGCTAGCTTAGGGTTTATTTTATAGGTAAGTATTTAGTTTTAAATTGGAATTATTTAGTTAATGATAGTAATTTTTATTTAGATTTATTTTAATTATATTAAAGTTAGGGGTGTTAGGGTTATGGTTAGGTTTAGGGGTTAATAACTCTAGTATAGTGGCGGTGATGATAGGGACAGCAGATTAGGGGTTAATATAAGTAATGTAGGTTGCGGTGATGTTATGGACAGCAGATTAGGGGTTAATAATATTTAAACTAGTGTTTACGATGCAGGAGTGCGGCGGGTTAGGGGTTAATATGTTTATTCTAGTGGCCGCGATGTCCGGAGTGGCAGATTAGGGGTTAATAATTGTATTTTAGTGTTTGTGATGTGGGAGGGCCTCAGTTTAGGGGTTAATAGGTAGTTTATGGGTGTTAGTGTACTTTTTAGCACTTTAGTTATGAGTTTTATGTTACAGCGTCGTAACATAAAACCCATAACTACTGACTTTCAGTTTACGGTATGGATCTTGATGGTATAGGGTGTACCGCTCCCTTTTTGGCCTCCCAGGCAAACTCGTAATACCGGCGCAAAGGAAGTCCCATTGAAAAAGGACTTTTGGAAAGCTGCGGTAGTTACGTTGCGTTACGGTCAAAAAAGTGTGCGGTGCAGCTAAACCTGCAAAACTCGTAATACCAGCGGTAGTAAAAAAAAAGAGCCATAACGATGCTTTTTCACCCATACTTCAAAACTCGTAATCAGGCTCACTGGAAATAACAGTTATGAAGCAGTGGTCTTAAGACCACTGCTCCTTAACTGGTCTGCTGCCTCTGAGGCTGCAGACATCAATCCACCTGATCCTATATGATCGGGTTGATTGACACCCCCTGCCAAGTACTGCTTGTGCAATGTTAAATGCCGACAGTGTATGCTGTCAGCATTCAGCGATATCTGGCAGAAATATTTAAACCTGCAATCACTGCGGCCCGCCTCCTTTAAAAAGCCCAATATGGGCGAAACGCCTCAGGGGGTAGGGGGCTAAAAGGAGCTCCTCAATTTTTAAGTCCTCTGCATTAGAGTTTATTTTCCTGTAGTGGCATTTAATAAGTGCTGAATAATAGTTGTCACTACAATCACTGCCAGTATGGTATGAACACAACTGTCAGATACTCCGCAGACGCTTAAACTCACTTTCTGCCAGTCACTCAATACTAACCTAGATATACCAGGGTTAATTTTATATCTCTGTGGTTACTACTTATCTGAAGGTAATGCTACTATAAAAAGTGTTCCATTAGCTCGAGCACTAATTAAACTGATTCAACAATTGATAGCAACGTTACTGGGAAACATGTACCACTAACAACAGTACTAGTGTAGTGATGGGAGAGCGATGATTTATATACAGCCAGCTTTAACTAAAACACGTTTTCCTATATTTGGAATCACTATGAACAGAACACAATAGTGGGAATTATGCAACTATTATACCTGAATAATTTTGGATTGTTATCCTAAGCATAAACACATTTTGGAGATTAGGTGTTTGTTACAAATTTCCCTCAGATATATTTAATATGATTAATGAACCGCTCTAGTAAGAAGAAATGGGATATTAACGCTTTGAGTGAATTGTTCCAATCTAAGTATCAGCTGCTCTCACTATTTCACACACTCGCTGCTATCGCTATATAGCTAACAGTTGCTTAGCTTACCTAGCTGTATACAAATAGCGACGTTACTGTGGAATTTATACAGGTAACGTGGAACATTAAAAAACAAAATAAGACCAGAACTCTGATACTATTTAGTTTATTCAAACGACTTGATGCGCCTTATGCATAGTGAGGAATATCTCTGGCAGCAATTCCAATTGGCAATATAAGCACTATTGCAGGGTAATATTTTCAGCAACATAAATTTAAAGTGAACATTTGTGTTTTAACACGGAACCTCAATTCTGTACGATTTATTAAGAAACCTCAATATCACTAAATTTCATAAGGGTTGATTTCAACATACTGTGAATGCATTGTACACATGAGTTCAAGCATTACTTATCTACATATACCTTTGCTGAAGTAGACCAAATATTGGCACAGTTTCAAGCCCTTAAAAGTGGGAATCCTGTAACATTGTTACCAACTATATAATAATTGTAACATCTACAATACCGGCATTAGCCACGCTTAAAATTATCTTATATTAGATACAGTATGTCATATTTCGTCCTTGTGGAGTTTATACCACAATACTATTACACGTTAAGGTGGTCTTAATTTCCCTTATGTAGCCATTGTATCCTTTTTTTGAGGACTCTTTTGTGTCCCTACATTAGTGACTAGCAGACTTACTTATCTGCTCAGTTCATTTTCCTGATAGTCTTAACTGATTTACTTCTCAAATGCAATATTGTCATTCAGTCAGGAGATTATTACATTTCAACTCTTTTGTTGTTTTTATATGTGTGTTACACTGGGTCCCGTATTTTAATCATTTCCTTATTAAAAGTTATGTTTTAATCCAAATTTGTTCTCTCCATTATAGTCTAGGCATATAGTGCTAATAGTTGTATTTATTTTAACTAGGTAGACTAGTTAGTAAATAGTTATTAACTATTTACTAGCTACCTAGTTAAAATAAATACAAAGTTACCTGTAAGATAAAACCTGTTTCTGAGCCGGAATAAATTATACCAAGAGAATGAAGCAAATTAGATAATTGAAGTAAATTGGAGAGTTTTATGCTCCATTTGATATTGAAAGAAAACAACTGAGCAACCAAATACAAGCACATGTAACAGAGCACAAAGTAAAACTGTACAATAGGCATAAATGATACTTGAACAACTAACCAGGCTATAAAAATGATACAACATACCATGTATTGTAACAGGTCCTACCAATGCAAGTCTCACACACATCCTCTATACACACAATAGCAAGGGCACTATAAAGGCAAGCTCCTCAATTCTCTTTATTACTTAAGATACCTTGTATGTCAGTATCAATATGCATCAATATGCTATCTAATTATGAGCAGTGGTGCTAGCATTTGGTGTAAAACTTATGTGAACAATTGGGATTAGGTTCCCTAGAGAGAAATGCTTGTATAGCACTCTTTGCCCAGACTGATTGTAGAGGCAAGGTAAATTTTTATTAAAATATAGCTTTTATTAAACTTTTTAAGAGATGGGTCAACTCAAACATTTAAAATCACTCTATCATATGTTGCTGAGATGAATTAGCTGTGAGATCTGTTAATTTTTGATCTGGCCTTTATAGCATAAACTTGTTATCAGTTCTCACTGGTTTATATCCACCAGTCTGAATTGTATGGGGTGGTGAATGTCAAGTGGATTGTGCGTGTAAATTATATTTTTCTACCGTAATATGATGAAATTGTATCAGATTGCCAAGTTGTGCAATTGGGGTAAAGATAAATTAATTCTAAGTAGTTATCCCCAATTTAAAGGGAAATTTATGGTGTATGTAAGTTCACAAATATTGCAATAAATTTACGTTCCAGAAATAAGAATAATCATCTGATTATATTCGTTATGCTGAGAGATGTACTATAGTTTAATTGTCTGTTATTAAACTGTGACCGATATAAATTGAATACCACATGTAAGTTTTCAAGTATTGTAATGAATTTACTTTTTAGAAGTGAGAACAATCATCTGAATATATCAATTATACTAAGTGATATACTGTAGTTTGACTGTTTGTTATTGAACTGTAACCGATATAGATTGAATACCACAGTATTACTTCAGTTATCTTTCCATCTATGCCATGTATAAATAAGTTGCCTGGCTTAATACTTGTGTAGTAATATATAGTCTATGCCTGAATAGGCTACTATGTACTGTGAAATGGCCCTTGTTATAGATTGTGCCAGTGCAGGCGTTTTTTACAATTTATACTGATATATCAGTGTCAGTATGGTTACATTTGTTCTGAGCATTTGAATGGATATACTAGTAGTACAATATACTCTGATCATATGTTACTAAATTGTAACACAGTGAATAATATATGTTGCATTGAGTTTAATAAAATTGTGGTTGTTTTGCCCTCACTTCTAAATATAAATATATTGTATATCATGCATGTATTGCTCTGAAAATAACAATAATGTAAATATTATACCATCACTTTTAGTGTAAATACTTTGCGTATCTTGATGTTTGTTTTTTAGTGTATGGTATATGCTTTAAAAAGCTGTTGTTACTTTTGATTTTAAATGGCACTTATTTTGAGTAATCTCTCTTCTGTGCTTGACATATAGGGGGGTAGTTATCAAGCCGTCTACTTTACCTGCCTTCGCCGGTTCAATACGCCCGCCTAAGCTCGTCTACCATCGCCGCCGCGGACCTGCAAAATTTCGCCTAAGTTATAAAAAAAGCTGTCAAAAAGCTGCGCACCAAGTATGGGGCGATGAGCAGCGGATTGTGAGAGTTATTACTCATCCAATCTCGCTGCTCTTCGGCTTTTTGACAGCTTTCTTGCTAGCCTGTCACTAAGCACCCACACTAAACTACACTGTTCCACCCCCTATACCGGCGCCCCCGGAGCCCCCCGCAACTCAATAAAGTTATTAACCCCTAAACCGCCGCTCCTACACCCCGCCGCAACTCTTAGAAATGTATTAACCCTTAAACCGCCGCTCCCAGACCCCGCCGCCACCTACATTATACCTAGTAACCCCTATCCTGCCCCCCCTATACCGCCGCCCTCTATAATAAAGTTATTAACCCCTATCCTGCTGATCCCGGGCCTCGCCGCAACTAAATAAATAGTTTAACCCCTAAACCACCGCTCCCGGACCCCGCCGCAAATTATATTAAATTTATTAACCCCTAATCTGCCTACACCGTCGCCACCTATAATACATTTATTAACTCCTATCCTGCCCCCCCTACACCGCTGCCACTGTAATAAAATTATTAACCCTTAAACCTAAGTCTAACCCTAACCCTATCACCCCCCTAAATTAAATATTAATTAAATAAATATAAATAATATTTCTCTTATTAAATAAATTAATCCTATTTAAAACTAAATACTTACCTATAAAATAAACCCTAATATAGCTACAATATAAATAATAATTATATTGTAGCCATCTTAGGATTTATTTTTATTTTACAGGCAACTTTCAATTTATTTTAACTAGGTACAATAGCTATTAAATAGTTAATAACTATTTAATAGCTACCTAGCTAAAATAAAGTGAAATTTACCTGTAAAATAAATCCTAACCTAAGTTACAATTACACCTAACACTACACTATACTTTAATAAATTATTTCTATTTAAAACTAAATACTTACCTGTAAAATAAACCCTAAGATAGCTACAATATAATTAATAATTACATTGTAGCTATTTTAGGATTTATATTTATTTTACAGGTAACTTTGTATTTATTTTAGCTAGTTAGAATAGTTATTAAATGGTTATTAACTATTTAATAACTACCTAGATAAAAGAAATACAAAATTACCTGTAAAATAAATCCTAACCTAAGTTACAATTAAACCTAACACTACACTATCATTAAATTAATTAAATAAATTAGTTACAAATAACTACAATTAAGTTAAATTACATAAACTAACTAAAGTACAACAAATAAAAAAAGCTAAGTTACAAAAAATAAAAAAAATAAGTTACAAACATTTAAAAAATATTACAACAATTTTAAGCTACTTACACCTAATCTAAGCCCCCTAATAAAATAACAAAGCCCCCCAAAATAAAAAAAATTCCCTACCCTATTCTAAATTAAAAAGTTCAAAGCTCTTTTACCTTACCTGCCCTTAAAGGGGCCTTTTGCGGGGCATGCCCCAAAGAATTCTGCTCTTTTGCCTGTAAAAGAAAAATACAACCCCCCCCAACATTAAAACCCACCACCCACATACCCCTAATCTAACCCAAACCCCCCTTAAAAAAACCTAACACTACCCCCCTGAAGATCATCCTACCTTGAGTCGTCTTCAGCCAGCCGACCATCGATGGAACCGAAGAGGAGATCCGAAGCGGCAGAAGTCATCATCCAAGGGGCGCTGAAGAAATCTTCCATCCGATGAAGTCATCATCCATTCAATCTTCATCCATCCGGAATGGAGTGGAGCCATCTTCAGACGAGCCGACGCGGAGCCATCCTCTTCTTCCCGACGACTATCGACGAATGGATATTCCTTTAAGGGACGTCATCCAAGATGGCGTCCCTTCAATTCCGATTGGCTGATAGGATTCTATCAGCCAATCGGAATTAAGGTAGGAAAAATCTGATTGGCTGATTGAATTAGCCAATCATATTGAAGTTCAATCCGATTGGCTGATCCAATCAGTCAATCAGATTGAGCTCGCATTCTATTGGCTGTTCCGATCAAAATAAAAATATAGTAACTATATTCATACCGGTTGTAATCATAGCCTCAGACTCCAGAAAAACAATGAGTAGTGGATCACAATCAGCTTCTGGACTGGATGGATTCCAGTTTATTGGGCGCAGATAACGGGGCCTTCTTCTATTTTTGACTGTAAAAGTAAAATACAATTGTATTTATATTGGCAATCTATTTTACAGTACAACATACATCGGACGGAAACAATTATATTGTTAATACTGTTTCACAGACTGCAATCAAGCTCAAACGGATACAAAAACAGCAATAATATTTTTGTACAAAGTTCAAGATTCTGTAAACTAAGTAACAACTAATGACAGATTACAATTGAGTCACAAAATTGATACACAACTATTACATAAATACTTACATTTCATAACATAGCTTCTTATTAAGGTCCTTAATTTTGATTGTCTCCGTATTAGATCGTTATAACGCTTCAGGCACTGTTTTCTAGTCCTATTATGGCCAGACAGACGTCTGAACCATCTCAGATAAAATTGGATTTCTTTTATCTTGTTCCAATGAGAAGATTCCCTTCCTTTTTTTAGGAAAATACTTTTCCATTGTATAGGTGATTATCAGTAATTCACCGATGGAAAACTTCTTGGAACGATTCATCATCACTGTCTGTATCTATCTCTCTAACCATAAAACTCCACCCAATAACGGAACTAATTGTGATTGTAATTGCGCAGTAAAATATACCCATTCAAAAAATTATTTATGTTTAAAAGAAGTAAGCAATCGACTAGAAACATATTTATTAATAAATATTAAAGAAATATTATTAAACTAGTTACATCTTTTAGTATAAATATAGATTACATTAAAGTTGTTACAAAGTGCGCAATAACGTGCACTATATTTCTACGGTCGATACAAGATAACTGGCACTATGTTTCGACACTTGATAAAATGCGCAATAACTTGGACTATATTTCTACAGTAGATACATTTGTTTGAATAGTTTAAATTTATTTCTATGTCTATGTTCATTGTTACTTCAATTAATACATACAAATGTTATGTTTTTTGTAATTGAATGTATATAAAAATATAGACACATCAATTTGAAATAAATACACATTTGACCAATAGGAATAAAGTAAATTGTTATTGTCTAATCAAATTCAAGTTAATAATTTTATTTAAATTATTCATTTAATCTATTCATATAACGCCCCATTTCTGTAACGTTCTAGAACAAAAGTTGTTATTGATAATTATTCATTACTTTATTCTGATTTCGACCGAAGACTATATTCTTTTTGCGCCAATTTTTGCTCAAATTTTGCGATGTCTACTGGACTAGCTAGAAAGACGAAAAGTGGCCGAAGTGTGATGTTTACTCATCGACAAAACTGTATTTTAGTTGAAGCTGTCATCGAACATTATTTAACAATTTAACGCACTTTAAATTATAACCTTTGTCAATGTTTATTAGAGTTTACTGTTTTGATGTTGATATGTTTAATAAAGTTTTTTATATTATTAAATAAAGTTTTTTATTTCAAAGTAAATAACGAAACTTATGATTTTTTTTTTTATTCAAAACTAGAAATAGATATATATAACTCTATAAAATATATATATATATATATATGTATAAATAACACAACTTTGGTAACAAACTATATAATTCCTCTTTGAAAAAATAAATATATATATATTTATATATATATATATATATATATATATATATATATATATATATACACACATCTATCTATTTAAAATTTGAATAACAAGAAAAACTGTAATGGAATCCAATCTGAAAATTTCCTGAAAGAAAAAAAAAAGGTGTAATTAATAATATAGAACAAACAATATTAACATGTGATTACAGTTTTAAGTAGACTTACATCTAAAAAAAGCTTTCAATAATTTCAAGATGATTTTCCACTCCAGCTCTTGTGGTATGTCTTGTGACAATTTCCTGAGGAACATAAACATCTTCTGGCAAATCCTCCAGACACACCTCATCTAGATTTCCTTGGGAAATAGCTATATTATGCATTATGCATGACACCAGAATTATGTCATTACATTTTTCTGGGAATATTGTAGATCACCACCAGAACGGTCCAACACCCTAAATCTCATTTTCAATACCCCAAATGTATGCTCAATTGCACTCCTTGTCGACCTGTGAGCTTCGTTGAACTTGATTTCTAACCGTGTATGAGGTATTGGTACAGGTGCCAAGAGCCAAGGCCTACAGGGGTACCCTCTGTCACCTTCAAAAATATAATGAAATTAAAAATTAGCTACATTTTACTACAGGTTTATGAGGTTCAACAATGACAATTTAATAATTACAATAAAGGTTTGAGTAATATAAATATAAAAAAAATAATATTCACCTAATAGCCAACCGTGTGGCATGTCTCCACGTTCAAATGCTGCAAATAAAGCCGACTGCTTTAATATGTGATAATCGTGGCATGACCCTGGAAAACCTGATCTTACTGCCCAAAAACGAAGGTTAGAATCACATACTGCTTGAACATTGAGAGAGTGGAAGTGTTTCCAATTTCGATATTGCTCCTCCCTTAAAGCTGGTGGTCGAATTGCGATATGTGTGCAATCAATTGCACCTAGCACATTTGGAATGCCGGCAACTTGATAAAAACCAGATTTTACTTGGTGCCATTCATGTACATTCCTTGGCACATATATAAATTTATTTAGATGCTTCAAAATAGCTTTTAAGACAGTCCTCAAATGTCTACAAAAAGAAGGCTGACTCATGCCAACCACTGCACTGGACACAGCCTGAAAAGAGCCTGTGGCTAGGAAATGCAAAACAGCCAAATAACTTGAGCATTCCAGGTATTGCCCTTGTTCTTCTGGTCTGTGGCTCTAGATCATTCTGTATTAGAACATATAGATTTTGCATTCTCTCCCTGTTTAGGCGAAATCTTTTTTTTATCTGGTAATCAGATAATGCCTGTAGTCCACAACGAGGTAGAAAAACTCGTGGAACTCTTTGCCGTCTATGTATTGGCAAAATCTGTTCATTTCGATGACTTTCATGGCCCCTTGCTAAAGAAATTGGAGACAAAATCAGGAAATAATCCATCTTCTCGCGCTGAAAATATGGAGTAAATTAGATGTTCTCCTATCTCTTCATGGAGAACATTAGTAGTCGTATTAGGAGGAGAACTGTAGGCTCTCCAATGGCGCAAAATAATGATAAATATATATTTTGGAGAGAAATAGGTCGTATTCTTGAATATACACCTGGGAAAGGGCGTTTTAAAGCTTTATTTTGCGCATATGTGCGCCTAGGCGAGGGACATTGAAGGGCGAGAATTTGGCAGTATTTGCACATTTTTTGGAGTATTTGTGATTGATAAATAGGAGATATATTACGACGGCGCGAATTTAGGCGCAAATGAAGGAGAATATGTTTGATAAATCGAGCCCATTGTATTACTAGTATATACATTCAAATGCTCAGAACAAATGTAACCATACTGACACTGATATATCAGTATAAATTGTAAAAAAAAACCTGCCTGCACTGGCACAATCATATTGATTACCTATAACAAGGGCCATTTCACAGTACATAGTAGCCTATTCAGGCATAGACTATCTATTACTACACAAGTATTAAGCCAGGCAACTTATTTATACATGGTTACAGTTCAATAACAAACAGTCAAACTACAGTATATCACTTAGTATAATTGATATATTCAGATGATTGAACACTTCTAAAAAGTAAATTCATTACAATACTTGAGAACTTACATGTGGTATTCAATTTATATCGGTCACAGTTTAATAACAGACAATTAAACTATAGTACATCTCTCAGCATAACAAATATAATCAGATGATTATTCTTATTTCTGGAAGTAAATATTGCAATATTTGAGAACTTACATACACCATAAATTTCCCTTTAAATTGGGGATAACTACTTAGAATTAATGTATCTTTACCCCAATTGCACAACATGGCAATCTGATACAATTTCATCATATTACGGTAGAAAAATATCATTTACACGCACAATCCACTTGGCATTCACCACCCCATACAATTCAGACTGGTAGATATAAACCAGTGAGAACTGATAACAAGTTTATGCTATAAAGGCCAGATCAAAAATTAACAGATCTCACAGTTTATTCATCTCAGCAACATATGATAGAGTGATTATAAATGTTTGTGTTGACCCATCTTTTAAAAAGTTTAATAAAAGCTATATTTTAACAAAAATTTACCTTGCCTCTACAATCAGTCTGGGCAAAGAGTGCTATACAAGCATTTCTCTCTAGGGAACCTGATCCCAATTGTTCACACAAGCACACACATCCTCACTGCCGGATGGCAACATGGAGACTGGTGTTAACCTCAAATCCGATGAGTGTTTATCTAACTGATACATGATTGTGTGATTTGCCTTTTCACTTGTGTTTTTATACTTCCTAAATATTTAGTAGCAGCTTCTTTTCCTTGAGTTGGACTTTTTCACAATGTGCTGTTAACTTGCTAACAGATAATCAATTAAAGGAACAATGTACCCCAGCAATCAGCTGATAGTGTTCCCAGCAGCTGCAGGAACACCATTTGTAATAGATGGGCTTTCTCCTACCCTACACTAGGAGATTGATTTTTGCTTTTCTATAGAGCATACTGCAGTAGTCATAATTTTTATATAGATGGACAGATTTGTAATAGACAAAAGCAGCTTTTATTTTAATGACAATAGGCAAAGGAGCTATTTGTAAACAAGTTAATGCACTCCAGTAGGTAATGTGGGTTAAAGGGACATAAAACTCAAATTTTTTCTTTCATGATTTAGATAGAGAATGCATTTTTAAACAACTTTCCATTTTACTTCTATGTCATTTGCTTCATTCTCTTGCTATCCTGTGTTGAAAAGCATATCTAAATAGGCTCAGTAGTTGCTAATTGGTGTCTGCACATAGATGCCTCATGCAATTGGCTTACCCATGTGCGTTGCTATTGCTTCAACAATGGATATCTAAAGAGCAAATTAGATAATAGAAGTACATTGGAATGTTGCTTAAAATTGTATTCTCTATATGAGTCATGAAATACATTTTTTTTCTTTCATGTCTCTTTAAAATGCAAACACAATAGGGCATACAATGTTATAGTACAGTGTCCCATAAATTGGCAAAGCACCACGAGCACTATTCATCCAGCCAAAGATCCCCGGCTGATAGCTGGAAACTTGGCATCAGATTGGTGTGATAGGAAGACTTGTGAAAACATATGAAATGCACTTTCCATGAGAACATGTCCTGAATAGAATAGAGCACTGGGAGTCTAATAGTAAACTCCTAATAACCTATATGGTTCTGAAATGGTTTTTTTGACAAGTCATGACTTTAAGTACATTTTATATTCTGATAAAGCAATTTTAGGTAATTTAGATCTTGTTCTTTAATTTATGAAATTGACTCATTAAATAATTTGTATAACAAAACGTGTGTAAGCTTTGTTTTATTGTCATCATAAAGGATTAAAGATCAGAACTTTCTCATTTTAGCTTAAAAGGACAGTCAAGTCCAAATAAAACTTTCATGGTTTAAATAGGGCATGTCATTTTAAACAACTTCCCAGTTTACTTTTATCACCAATTTTGTTTTGTTCTCTATGGGCTCCATGTACTAAGCTGTCTGCGAGGTCTTCGTCACTATTTCCGTCTAAATTTCTGCGTGCGGATCAATAACCGTATGTACTATCCCACGAATCCATTAAAAACCTTATATTAACAAACGTCGAGCGAACTTGCCCGCAAATCTTGAATTCTCGTCTTTTTTGTAGCTAGAAAATACTCGCTCGACATAAATCTCGCACAAAACAGTAATTAATTACTAAACTATCTATTTATACGCTCGTGAATTTATCCGCACCTACCTCGTTAAAAATCCCTCGCCAGCTAATAGGTGGCGAGCACCATAATAAACAATAGGGTCTATCAGATCAACGCCTACAACTGATTTAAAAGAGGTGTACAATTGAATGGTTACTCACTTTTGATCCTGTTAGCCATTATGGAGACACTTCTTCAACTTTATATTATTCGTCTGATGAATATTACATTACATACGTTATTGGTTAAGCTATACAAAAATCTAGCAGTAATCTGCATTGATTTAACGTAATCAAAATTGACGCACCAAAAAATTGATTTGAAAAAAACATAATTTATGCTTACCTGATAAATTCCTTTCTTCTGTTGTGTGATCAGTCCACGGGTCATCATTACTTCTGGGATATAACTCCTCCCCAACAGGAAATGCAAGAGGATTCACCCAGCAGAGCTGCATATAGCTCCTCCCCTCTATGTCACTCCCAGTCATTCGACCAAGGACCAACGAGAAAGGAGAAACCAAGGGTGAAGAGGTGACTGAAGTATAATTTTAGAAAATATTTGCCTGCCTTAAAAAAAAAAAAACAGGGCGGGCCGTGGACTGATCACACAACAGAAGAAAGGAATTTATCAGGTAAGCATTATACAGAAGGAACCACTGCCTGAAGAACCTTTCTCCCAAAAATAGCCTCCGAAGAAGCAAAAGTGTCAAATTTGTAAAATTTGGAAAAAGTATGGAGCGAAGACCAAGTTGCAGCCTTGCAAATCTGTTCAACAGAGGCCTCATTCTTAAAGGCCCAAGTGGAAGCCACAGCTCTAGTAGAATGAGCTGTAATTCTTTCAGGAGGCTGCTGTCCAGCAGTCTCATAGGCTAAACGAATTATACTACGAAGCCAGAAGGAGAGAGAAGTAGCCGAAGCCTTTTGACCTCTCCTCTGCCCAGAGTACACGACAAACAGGGAAGACGTTTGTCGAAATTCCTTAGTTGCCTGCAAATAGAACTTGAGGGCACGAACTACATCCAGATTGTGCAGAAGACGTTCCTTCTTTGAAGAAGGATTCGGACACAAGGAAGGAACAACGATCTCTTGATTGATATTCCTGTTAGTGACTACCTTAGGTAAGAACCCAGGTTTTGTACGCAGAACTACCTTATCCGAATGAAAAATCAAATAAGGAGAATCACAATGTAGAGCTGATAACTCAGAGACTCTACGAGCCGAAGAAATAGCCATTAAAAATAGAACTTTCCAAGATAACAGTTTAATGTCAATGGAATGAAGGGGTTCAAACGGAACTCCTTGTAAAACGTTAAGAACCAGGTTTAAACTCCATGGTGGAGCAACAGTTTTAAACACAGGCTTGATCCTAGCTAAAGCTTGACAAAAAGCCTGGACGTCTGGATTTTCTGACAGACGCTTGTGCAACAAAATGGACAGAGCTGAGATCTGTCCCTTTAAAGAACTAGCCGATAAACCCTTATCTAAACCTTCTTGTAGAAAAGACAATATCCTAGGAATCCTAACCTTACTCCAAGAGTAACCTTTGGATTCGCACCAGTATAAGTATTTACGCCATATTTTATGGTAAATCCTTCTAGTAACAGGCTTCCTAGCCTGTATTAAGGTATCAATAACTGACTCAGAAAAACCACGCTTTGATAAGATCAAGCGTTCAATTTCCAAGCAGTCAGCTTCAGAGAAGTTAGGTTTTGATATTTGAATGGACCCTGAATCAGAAGGTCCTGTCTTAGAGGTAGAGACCAAGGCGGACAGGATGACATGTCCACTAGATCTGCATACCAAGTCCTGCGTGGCCATGCAGGTGCTATTAGAATCACTGATGCTCTCTCCTGTTTGATTCTGGCAATCAATCGAGGAAGCATCGGGAAGGGTGGAAACACATAAGCCATCCTGAAGGTCCATGGTGCTGTCAAGGCATCTATCATAACTGCTTCCGGATCCCTGGATCTGGACCCGTAGCGAGGAAGTTTGGCGTTCTGACGAGACGCCATGAGATCTATTTGTGGTTTGCCCCAACGTCGAAGTATTTGGGCAAAGACCTCCGGATGAAGTTCCCACTCTCCCGGATGAAAAGTCTGACGACTCAAGAAATCCGCCTCCCAGTTCTCCACTCCCGGGATGTGGATTGCTGACAGGTGGCACGAGTGAGACTCTGCCCAGCGAATTATCTTTGATACTTCCATCATTGCTAGGGAGCTTCTTGTCCCTCCCTGATGGTTGATGTAAGCCACAGTCGTGATGTTGTCCGACTGAAACCTGATGAACCCCCGAGTTGATAACTGGGGCCAAGCCAGAAGGGCATTGAGAACTGCTCTCAATTCCAGAATGTTTATTGGAAGGAGGCTCTCCTCCTGATTCCATAATCCCTGAGTCTTCAGAGAATTCCAGACAGCGCCCCAACCTAGTAGGCTGGCGTCTGTTGTTACAATTGTCCAGTCTGGCCTGCTGAATGGCATCCCCCTGGACAGATGTGGCCGAGAAAGCCACCATAGAAGAGAATTTCTGGTCTCTTGATCCAGGTTCAGAGTAGGGGACAAATCTGAGTAATCCCCATTCCACTGACTTAGCATGCACAATTGCAGAGGTCTGAGATGTAGGCGAGCAAAAGGTACTATGTCCATTGCCGCTACCATTAAGCCGATCACCTCCATGCATTGAGCTACTGACGGGTGTTGAATGGAATGAAGGACACGGCATGCATTTTGAAGCTTTGTTAACCTGTCTTCTGTCAGGTAAATCTTCATTTCTACAGAATCTATCAGAGTCCCCAAGAAAGGAACTCTTGTGAGTGGAAAGAGAGAGCTCTTCTTTTCGTTCACCTTCCATCCATGCGACCTTAGAAATGCCAGTACTAACTCTGTATGAGACTTGGCAGTTTGAAAGCTTGGAGCTTGAATCAGAATGTCGTCCAGGTATGGAGCTACCGAAATTCCTCGCGGTCTTAGAACCGCTAGAAGAGTACCCAGAACCTTTGTGAAGATTCTTGGAGCCGTAGCCAATCCGAATGGAAGAGCTACAAATTGGTAATGCTTGTCTAGAAAGGCAAACCTTAGATACCGGTAATGATCTTTGTGAATCGGTATGTGAAGGTAAGCATCCTTTAAATCCACTGTGGTCATGTACTGACCTCTTTGGATCATGGGTAAAATTGTCCGAATAGTTTCCATTTTGAACGATGGAACTCTTAGGAATTTGTTTAGGATCTTTAAATCCAAGATTGGCCTGAAAGTTCCCTCTTTTTTGGGAACTACAAACAGATTTGAGTAAAACCCTTGTCCTTGTTCCGACCGCGGAACCGGATGGATCACTCCCATTAATAAAAGATCTTGTACGCAGCGTAGAAACGCTTCTTTCTTTTCTGTAGAGATGAACCGGATCATGCAGGAAATACAATGAGTAACTGACTGGAAATTTTTGATGCGTAGCAAAGAGCGCCAAAAAAACGGCCCCTCCCCCTCACACACAGCAGTGAGAGAGAAACGAAACTGTCACAATTAGAATAAGCAACTGCCAAGTGGAAAAATAGTGCCCAAACATATATTCACTCAGTACCTCAGTAAATGCAAACGAATCTACATTCCAGCAAAAACGTTTAACATAATTAATACCTATTAAAGGTTTACTGTACTTTTCACAGAGTAATTCCAGTGAGTAAAGTATACATACATGACATTATCGGTATGGCAGGATTTTCTCATCAATTCCATTGTCAGAAAATAAAAACTGCTACATACCTCTATGCAGATTCATCTGCCCGCTGTCCCCTGATCTGAAGCTTTACCTCTCCTCAGACGGCCGAGAACAGCAATATGATCTTAACGACTCCGGCTAAAATCATAGTAAAACTCTGGTAGATTCTTCTTCAAACTCTGCCAGAGAGGCAATAACACACTCCGGTGCCATTGTAAAATAACAAACTTTTGATTGAAGTCATAAAAACTAAGAATAATCACCATAGTCCTCTTACACATCCTATCTAGTCGTTGGGTGCAAGAGAATGACTGGGAGTGACGTAGAGGGGAGGAGCTATATGCAGCTCTGCTGGGTGAATCCTCTTGCATTTCCTGTTGGGGAGGAGTTATATCCCAGAAGTAATGATGACCCGTGGACTGATCACACATAACAGAAGAAATATCTTTACAAGATAGATATTTGGATAAACCAACTCTAATGGATAATTACAATATGATCATCATTCAATTTAAATAATAGTAATTCGATAAATGATTTACATCTTCGGTCGCTATCACAATCATCTGTGATCATGAATATTACATTACATACGTTATTGGTTAAGCTATACAAAAATCTAGCAGTAATCTGCATTGATTTAACGTAATCAAAATTGACGCACCAAAAAATTGATTTGACAAAATATCTTTACAAGATAGATATTTGCATAAACCAACTCTAATGGATAATTACAATATGATCAACATTCAATTTAAATAATAGTAATTCGATAAATGTTTTACCTCTTAGGTCGCTATCACAATCATCTGTGATTCCGACGATTACTTCTGGGCCTAGACGCTGCACCAGTCTCTGCTCGTAATCATTAAGATCAGCGACATAAGCTGTTCCACCTCCGGTAGCACGAGTTGAATTTTTTTCTTTTGCCAATTTGGCTTTTGCAAATCGTTTGATGTCGTTGTACCGTTTTTTTATTTGGTCAACGTCCTTTTTCCCAGGTCCCTGAGCACTGACAGCATCACTTATCCGGGTCCATATACTTTTTTTACGGATACTAGAAGTTTGCTTCGCACGACAACCAAATAAATAGTCATACAAGTCTAGCACCATATCGACAAGAACCAGGTTCTGCTGATGTGAAAAGTGGGGATTCTTCAATTTGGACTGTGAATCAGATCAAGAAGTAGCCATACTTAATTTATCGATAAGAATAACAGTCAGTAAAGCTTCAAGTTCTTGAAATATGCAGTCTGAAAAACTTTATTAAATCGAGTTTATATAGTGCTGCAATATGTTCCTGCGACAAAGCTGACGTTTCTGACACCTTGCAGTCACGTGGGACAAACATGACTGACAGGTTGTAAGCGATTAATAGTACATTCGCAAATAGCGAGGCGTCATATGTATGAATCATTCGCCAGTGCTCGATGCGGATTAGACGCGCCTTTTTTTTGGATAGTTTTTAGTACATATGGTGGGCGGGCAACATCTAGCAAGCTGCGAGTTAGAGCGAGTCGAGAAGACACGTTGTCGGCGAAAAAATTGATGCTTTAGTACATGGAGCCCTATGTATTCTTAGCTAAACCTAGGAGGTTCATATGCTCATTTCTTAGACCTTGAAGACTGCCTCTAATCTGAATGCTTTTTGACCACTAGAGGGCATTAGTTCATGTGTTTCATATAGATAACATCGAGCTGATGCACATGAAGTGACCTATGAGCAGAGCACTGATTGGCTAAAATGCAAGTCTGTCAAAAGAACTGAAATAAGGAGGCAGTCAGCAGAAGTTTAGATATAAGGTAATTACAGAGGTAAAACATGTATTATTATAACTGTGTTGGTTATGCAAAACTGGGGAATGGGTAATAAAGGGGCTATCTTTCTTTTTAAACAACAAAGAATCTGGTGTTGACTGTCCCTTTAAGGCAGCAGCATAGTAGGTTAAAGTAGGTTAAAGCAACTCTAGCTTACACATACCTGAGTATAGAGAAACAATGAGTACTTGTGATTTGGCTGAATGAGGAAAAACGTTTAAACAAACTAATTACATATTATTGCAAGAGACTGAGCTACGCCAGGAACAGGATGAGAACAAAGGAAACCCAAAACAGCCCCCCTTTGTGTACTTTAAAGGAATATTAAACAGTAATCCTAAAGTAACAACCGTTAAATCAAAGTAAATATAAAGTAACAGATTGTGTAAAAGAGAGCAAACGTCTTACCTGTTTTCTTGCAAAATGAGCACATACAATTTCTTATTGTAGCCCTTGCCCTCAGGGAGATAATGGAGCAGACATCTTTTGAACTTAAAGGGACAGTCTAGTCAAAATTAAATATTCATGATTCAGATAGGACATCAAATTTAAAAAAACTTGTACTTGTACAATGTACTTTTATCATCAAATTTGCTTTGTTCTCTTGGTATTCGTTGTTGAAAGCTAAACCTAAGTAGGCTCATATGTTAATTTTGAGGCCGCTCTTTATCTCAGTGCATGTTGACAGTTTTTCACAGTTAGACAGTGCTATTTCCTGTGTGTTATATATAGATAACATCCTGCTCACTCACATGGAGTTATTTATGAATCAGTGCTGATTGGCTAAAATGCATGTCTGTCAAAAGAACTGAGATAAGGGGGAAGTCTACAGGGGCTTAGATGCAAGGCAATCACAGTGGTAAAAAGTGTATTAATATACCAGTGCTGGTTATGCAACTGGGGAATTGGTAATAAAGGGATTAGCTATCTTTGTAAACAATTAAAAAATTAAAGTAGACTGTCCATTTAAGTTTTTTTCAGTCACTTCTGAGCATGAGCAAAACAGACATGCTGTCTCTCTAGCATTATCTGTATACTAAACAGGTTCATGTTACTCTAGAAATTTTATGACATCAAGCTATAAATTCCTTCCTGCAGAGGCCTCAGCCACCTTTTAGAGCTGTAACAGGAAGTAATGGACACTGCACAAATTAAGTTAAAAATAAGAAAGATCCTTTTTAAATGATGAATTATACATATTACAATGATTTCTATTAGGTATAACCCACTGCTTAGTACTTTGCTTTGTTAGAACAATGAAACAAATTGTTTAATATTGAAAATATAACAGCAACAAAATAAGAACTCCCATGAATACAAATTAGGAACTACATATTCTCTAGCAGTCATTAAATATAGGTTACTGTATGTACATGTTGAGGACCAGATTACAATTGCAAGTCTGTCATAATTACTCAATGCTTTCTCACACATTACAATAGGGAGTTGTAGTTGTTTAACAGAGTGTATTGCTTACACAATTTTGTAGTTTAGGGCTATTTCTAGGTAGATACAGTAGAATGAGTAATGGTTCATATTGTGCCAACATCAACCTGCATCAGTGACAGTTGACTTTTTGAGTGTATAATCTTCTGTATGTTCCTTTATGGATTACAATGTCAGAATACAATAACAATATCCATTACTTTCCACATGCTTAGAGCCTATTGCAGAATTACTGTCTGTTTTTGTTTATTCATTAAATTTTCCCAAATTGTTTTGTATGAAAATGTAGCATATTATACATCATAACTTTGATTTGCTTATATATTTGTTTACTTCTTAATATGTATTTCACTTTTACTTCTTGAATCTTTTTTTCTGACATATATTTTAAGCAATATGTTTTACTTATATTTCTATATGTATTGGTTACTTGAAACACAGTTAGTAAATGTTCTTCTAGTATATTATAACTTTCAGCAACATTATTTACTTAAATGTGTTCTCTGAAATGGATGCCACAAAATTGACTACATAATTACCTATCAGCCAGATTACGAGTTTTGCGCTATGAGCAGCTTGGTAATAACTTGCAAGTTATTTCCATCGCCCACCTTTAATAGTGTTGCTATTACAGGTTTTCCAAAAACCTGCGTTAGCGGGCAATATGGTTGCGTTGAGCTCTATACCGCACACAAATACCAGCGCTGCTTTGAGCTGGTTTCACATGCTCGTGCACAATTTCCCCATAGACATCAATGGGGAGAGCCGGCTAAAAAAAAGCCTAACACCTGAAATAAAGGAGCGTAAAGCTCTGTAACGCAGCCCCATTGATTCCTATGGGGAAAGAAAAGTTACGTTTAAACCTAACACCCTAACATAAACCCTGAGTCTAAACACCCCTAATTTGCTGCCCCTGACATCGCTGCCACCTACATTACACTTATTAACGCCTAATCTGCCGCAACTAACATTGCTGCCACCTACATTACAGATATTAACCCCTAATCAGCCGCCCCCGACATTGCTGCCACCTACCTACACTTATTAACCCCTAATCTGCCACCCCCAACGTCGTAGCCACCACTATACTAAAGTTATTAACCCCTAAACCGCTGGCATCCCACATCACTAACACTAAATAAATATATCAACCCCTAACCTAAACCTAAGTCTAACCCTAACGTAATCCTAACACCCCCTTACTTTAATATAATTAAAATAAATCTAAATAAAACTTAATAATTCCTATTTAAAACTAAATACTTACCTGTAAAATAAACCCTTAGCTAGCTACAATATTACTAAGTTAGATTGTAGCTATCTTAGGTTTTATTTTTATTTCACAGCTAAGTTTGTATTTATTTTAACTAGGTAGACTAGTTAGTAAATAGCTATTAACTATTTACTAGCTACCTAGTTAAAATAAATACAAAGTTACCGGTAAAATAAAACCTAACCGGCCTCACACTAACACTTAAAAGTACACTAAAATTAAATAAATTACATTAATTAAATACAATTAACTAAATTGCAAAAAACAAACAAACACTAAATTACACAAAATAAAAAAAGAAATGATCAAATGTTTAAACTAATTACACCTAACTAATAGCCCTATCAAAATAAAAAAGCCCCCCCCCCAAAATAAAAAAAAACCCTACCCTAAAGTAAATTGCCAATAGCCCTTAAAAGGGCCTTTTGCGGGGCATTGCCCCAAATAAATCAGCTCTTTTACCTGTAAAAAAAAATGCAAACAACCCCCCAAGATGGTGTCCCTTGAATATCAGCCAATCGGAATTAAAGGGTAAAAAATCCTATTGGCTGATGCAATCAGCCAATAGGATTGAGCTTCAATCCTATTGGCTGATCCAATCAGCCAATAGGATTGAGCTTGAATTCTATTGGCTGATTGGAACAGCCAATAGAATGCAAGCTCAATCCTATTGGCTGATTGCCAATAGAAATCAGCCAATAGAAATTCAAGGGATGCCATCTTGGATGACGTAATTTAAAGGAAACTTCATTCTTCAGTAGACAGCGAAAGAAGAGGATGCTCCGCGCCGGATGTCTTGAAGATGGACCCCATCCACATCGGAAGGATGCAGATAGAAGATGCCGTCTGGATGAAGATTTTTTAGATATTGAGTTGGAAATAGTTAATGGGGATACCTTTACCTCTACTTGTACAGGTGAAACATTCAAGATTAAAGAGCATATTTCTTGCACTTCCACTTTTGTCATATATCTTTTGACCTGCATGTCCTGTAATTATCAATATACAGGGTTAACATCAAGAATGCTCAAAGATCGTATAAGAGAGCACTTACTTTCTCTGGAGGCAGAAATTCCTAAAACCCCTGTGGCTAAGCATTTTGCTTCACATGGAATTAGTTCAGCTGGTTTTACATTTCAAGGGATTGAGGTAGTTAAACTAGGACCCAGAGGTGGGAACAGATATGCAGCACTCAGTAAACGGGAAGTCTACTGGATTCATACCTTGAAAACTGGTGCTCCTTTTGGTATTAATAAAATAAGTGACATCAAATTGTTTATTGATAATACGTAGATCATGGAATTATGTATCTTTATTATTATATCTTCTTGTTTTTTTAATGCCCCCATTTTTTCAATATTCATTTATTTTTCTATATATATACCTAGGATCTGGATTTTACAATAGATCTAAATAGCCTAGATCATACAAATGTATAGTGATATACCATTCATGTTTGGTTTCACGGAGAGCAGGCAGTTTTATGTCTTTCTAATGTGTTTATACTCTGTGGCATTTGACTTTTATATAATATAATACACGTTGACACATTTAACTGCTTTTGCTCTCTGTGTATTTCTCAATACATGAATATAAATATATTTTACTTCCTGCTTTAACTAAGGTTTATTAGAATATCAAATCCCTCTTTATATTTATATTTATATATTATTTGTTCTCAATATGTGTATACCAACCACAGTAAACTGGGAAATATTTGACAGATATTCATGTATTAAGTTATAGTAAGAATCGTTATCCCCCGCAAGTAGAATTGTACTATCGTTTTTAATGTGCTTACTAAATGATACAATTGTATATGAAAGCATAGTCTTAGTATGTAATAATGTATATACTTTTTTGTTTACGATCGATTTTTTCAAGTTTATTTGTTATGCATAATGTTTATTATTATCTTTCACGTTTGATCGGATGTTTATTGCACAATACATAATTTTTGTTGTTATAATTAATTATGCAGCAGATGTGTAGGGCTCATATCCTGTTTTTAAGGAGTCCTTACACACCTGTTAGGTAGCTCTGATGAAGTGCCCAATAGGGCAGGAAACGCGTCAGCGGTAGTCTAGTCTGTGTGCTGTGCCTTTGTCTTTTTACTCACGGAATTTCAATAAAAGGTGAAGTTTTAACACGTATTTCATCAGCCTTACTGTTTTTTCGACTATTGGGCTTTATTTATTCACTTAGAGGTGTTGGAAAAATTCTGTTTACTCATTACTACAAATGAGGGCTTAGCAGGGGAGCCCTTCCCAACACCTGTGGAACAAGCCGGGATGCTGCTATAAACACCGGCAGTATCTGTGACTGCTGCAACAAATTGCACTACTGAAAGTGGATATAACAGTTCCGTTTTCCTGGATCTCATCTGACATCGGATATCATTCTCAGAATCAAGTGAGTTTGTCACACGTTTTCATATTTGCTAGAATTGTCTGGCTTATGTTTTGTTTACAAAGATGAGTCTTGCGAATGTAAGGGGTTAACGGTTCTAGTAATCAATTGCCGCAGTTCAACACAGGTTTTACTACAATTGTTTCACAATTGGACAAAGCGATACATTGTTTTAGCTAGCACACATAGATACATTGTGCTGCTTACTCAACATTATTTTGTGCTTTTGATCCTCATTTTGAATTGCACAGCCCGAGCTGTTTGTTTGCATTTCTGGAAATAGTTAATGGACAGATCTATACGAAAACATATTTTAAACAAGTTGATTCCAACAATTATGTGGATTCCAGTAGTTGTCACCATGAGACCTGGAAAAAGAATATACCAAAAGGTCAGCTCCTAAGGATCAGAAAAAATTGTACTGAACTAGTAGAATATGAGAGACAATAGGAAATTCTGGTAGATAGATTCAAACAGAAAGGATATGATAAGAATAAGGTTGAAGAATTGGCCACAGTGATTAAAGACGTGGATAGGAAAGTACTACTGAAGAAGAAATAAAAAAAGGGAGAAAATCTGGCTAATAAAGATATGGATATACCACTAATCACAACCTACACATCACAGTACAAATATTTTGAAAAAATAGTGAATAGACATTGGCATTTACTCCTAAAGGATCCCTTATTAGGTACAAATCTTAATAAAAAAACCCTAGATTCATTTACAAAAAAGCACAGAATCTTAAAACAATACTGGCCCCAAGCGAATACAAAAAGAAAAATAATTCAATGTGTGATCAAGGCTTTAAAGATCTAGAAGGAAAGAAAATAGAGGGGTTTTTTCCATGCCATTTTTGTAAATCCTGTAAGCACAGCAACAAACTAAAAGAAATTAAGTCCCCAAAAACAGGAAAATTGTTTAAAATAAATGGCATTATACGATGCACAGATACGAATGTGATATACATGATCAAATGTGATTGTAATTTAATCTATCTAGGTCAAACAAGTAGAAAATTAAAAGACCGTATTAGGGAACACTTACTATGTATCCTATATTATAAAAGACAAGAGTTTGTCTGAAGCCGTCATGCGCAGTTCAGACAAACTCTTGCAGCTGATCGCACGCGCACCCACCCGACAGCAGCGCGAGGACCCGGCAGCACAGCTGATCGCAAAAACAAAGCAGCGCGAGGAGAGAGAGAGAGAGAGAGAGAATATGAATATAACACAACACAACACGGCCCGTGTGAACGGGCTTTAGGACTAGTTGAACATAAAAGACAGGATACTGTACTTTATAGACATTTTGCAGATGTACATCAAGGTAACATTAACAGCATGAAATATTGGGGGATTAAGAAGGTATTACAAGATGGCAGAAGGGGTGATATGGAGAAAAAGTTATTACGCCAAGAAGCTGAACTAATTTATAATTTTGGATCATTATCCCCGGTAGGATTGAACAGCGAACTTGATTTAAACCATTTAATATAAGGTAAAATATGCCAAAGAGAATAAACATCTGAAGAGCTAAAAAGAAAACCTCTATCTAGAAATAATTCATTTATGATCTTAGTTTAAGTTTAATTTTAAACATGGAGACCCTATATATAGATAATTGGCAATCTGGGTTTCATTATATATCAATGTCTATTTCAAAAGTTTAGTATATTAGACCATCTCCACTTATATGTCAGATCTGTTATTATCATGAATTTACGAATAATTTTCAACTTATGATCAAAAAGAAATAATTTTTGAACCAAGATGAATATGGATTTTGTCACAACCACCTGTTATTTTGTATGGTAATATGAACTTATATCTAGATATAAAATAGATAATGTCTTTTAACACTATATCCCTATATATGAAATTTACCAGAAAATCTTTTAGATTTAATGTATTTTTTATGTCCTATTAATTTTTTGAAATTTTTTTTTTTAATAAATCCTAGTATTAATTTATCATCTAGTATTGCCAACATTGTTATTTCATGTTATACATAGGAGTGTTTTTTAAATAATAAAGTGCTAAATGAATAAGAATCTATTGAATCTATCTCTAAGGATTTCATATAATGAGATATGAAGTGTATAACAAAGGGTTAAGTTTTGCATTGTCTGTAATCACCTGAATGCCCTTAATAGTTCTGCAGCCTTTAAAGAGAGGAGGAGCTGAGGAGACTAGTATCTTGACAAAGGCTCAGGTAAGAGCCGACACGCGTTGATCCAACCCACAGCTCCACGAGAGAGAAGTATCCTAAACACTGGTATTGTTTGCAAGTCCTGTTTGTTAATATAGCAGGTGAAGACCCAGTGTAAGAGAACACAGCTTGACTCCCATAACCGCAACATCAGTGTCAGATTGGCAAACCGGAAAATTCAGGTCCGTCTGGCGTAACTGCTGGGGCGATAGGAGTTGAAAAGTATTTGAATAAGTGCGCGCACCATCCTATTGGCTTAACTGGACTCGAAAAAGTAAAGCAAGCCGGAGACTTCTAACCGCTGACGAGCAGCATCTTTATCTTGACCAGTGACCAGTCATTTGACTGTGAGCAGCACGGACGCTGGTGAAATTATTTGAGCTGTCTGTGAATAATTAAGGTACTTTTTCCTTGCAAACCTAACGGTGAACTAATAGAACACGGAACATTAACGCTATATTTATCCATGCACTGAGTGTTTTACCGGAACTCTACAGTTGACACAAAATTGCTAAGTATAAATTGCCAAGTAGAACATATTGTGCTGAATGTTGCAAGAAAGTATAGCAACCTTATTCAGATATTATTATTGTATGTCAATTGTTACTACAACGCTGCTTTCAATTTTATGTATATTAACCTATACTTAACTGGTTTATCACATCTTAGTCCCGATGAACATTCATATATGAGCTCATATTTATGAACTTTTAATATATGTTATTGCATTTTAATTGTGTAGGATAGGACACCGGTGTCTTGTATATAATCAGATAGATTCAGAGCAAACATTTTTTATGTGCAAGTAATGTTTATGTGCCACTTTTAAAACAGAGAATACCATTTTACGAATTCCTGTACTATAAGTGATTCATTCCCTGTGTGATTGGAATAATAATTGTTTGGCAACTAGATATAATTAAACTAGTTTAACCAGCCATAAACGGATAGCCTCTTCTTGGGGCGCTCCCCACACTCTTTGTGTTTTGAAGATTTCTGCCCGTCTGGAAGACGACTTCTTGTCGCTTGGATGAAGACTTCTCCCTGCTTCGTTGAGGACTTCTTGCTGCTTGGATGAAGATTTCTCCTGGCTGGATGAGGATGGATGTCCGGTCTTCAAAAACTGTAAGTGGATCTTCGGGGGTTAGTGTTAGGTTTTATTAAGGGTTTATTGGGTGGGTTTTATTTTTAGATTAGGGGTTTGGGCAATGAAAAAGAGCTAAATGCCCTTTTAAGGGCAATGCCCATCCAAATGCCTTTTTCAGGGCAATGGGGAGCTTAGGTTTTTTATATATGATTTTATTTGGGGGGTTTGGTTGTGTGGGTGGTGGGTTTTACTGTTGGGGGGTTGTTTGTATTTTTTTTACAGGTAAAAGAGATGATTTCTTTGGGGCAATGCCCCACAAAAGGCCCTTTTAAGGGCTATTGGCAGTTTACTTTAGGCTAGGGCTTTTTATTTTGGGGGGGCTTTTTTATTTCGATAGGGCTATTAGATTAGGTGTAATTAGTTTAAATATTTGATAATTTCTTTTTTATTTTGTGTAATTTAGTGTTTATTTTTTTTGTAATTTAGTTAATTGTATTTAATTAATGTAATTTATTTAATTTTAGTGTAATGCTAGGTGTTAGTGTAACTCAGGCTAGGCTTTATTTAACAAGTAAATTTGTATTTATTTTAACTAGGTAGTTAGTAAATAGTTAATAACTATTTACTAACTAGTCTACCTAGTTAAAATAATTACAAACGTAGCTGTGAAATAAAAATAAAACCTAAGACAGCTACAATGTAACTATTAGTTATATTGTAGCTAGCTTCGGGTTTATTTTATAGGTAAGTATTTAGTTTTAAATAGGAATTATTTAGTTAATCATAGCAATTTTTTATTTAGATTTATTTTAATTATATTAAAGTTTCGGTGTTAGGGTTAGACTTAGGGTTAGGTTTAGAGGTTAATAATTTTAGTATAGTGGCAGCGATGTTAGGGGCGGCAGATTAGGGGTTAATAATATTTAACTAGTGTTTGCGATGCAGGAGTGCGGCAGTTTAGGGGTTAATATGTTTATTATAGTGGCGGCGATGTCCGGAGCGGCAGATTAGGGGATAGTAATTTTATTATAGTGTTTGCAATGCGGGAGGGCCTCGGTTTAGGGGTTAATAGATAGTTTATTGGTGATAGTGTACTTTTTAACACTTAAGTTATGAGTTTTATGCTACAGCTTTGTAGCGCAAATCCCATAACTACTGACTTTAGCTGGCGGTACGAATCTTGTCGATATAGGCTGTACCGCTCACTTTTTGGCCAGACAGGCAAAACTCGTAATACCGGTGATATAGAAGTCCCATTGAAAAAGGACTTTTTGAAAGGTGCGGTAGTTACGTTGCGTTACGGCCAAAAAAGTGTGCGGTACAGTTATACCTACAAGACTCGTAATAGCAGTGGTAGTGAAAAAGCAGCGTTATGAGCCATAATGCAAAACACGTAATCTGGCCGATTGTCAGCAATATTAAAGTGATGGTAAACTTTCACACAATTTTTTTCTGTGAGTGTCGTATAGGCAATGTGCTGATTGGAAAACAGTTAAAAACATTAGATTACAAAACAAATTTAGTTCTGAAGTGGGCGGCCGGAGCGCGGGGTATTAGAATTTAATTTCTACATTAAAAAGTTTATAGTGTATCTTCATTAGAATTGATGAATTAAAATCCATCTAAAATATCACTAACATTCCGAATCTGATTATACAAAGTGTAAAGTTTACTATCACTTTAAAGGTTTGTGAAACTAAAAAAAAGTTGTTTTCAAATTGAAGCTCATTCTACAGATGATATTTCATCATATACATTATTTTACTAAATATCTATTCTTTTCTTGTTTTTTGGTTATAAAATATGAAGACCTAGATTTGGAGTTTGACGTTAGCCGTGAAAACCAGCGTTAGAGGCTCCTAACGCTGGTTTTAGGCTACCGCCGGTATTTGGAGTCACTCAAAATAGGGTCTAACGCTCACTTTTCAGCCGCGACTTTTCCATACCGCAGATCCCCTTACGTCAATTGCGTATCCTATCTTTTCAATGGGATCTTTCTAACTCCGGTATTTAGAGTCGTTTCTGAAGTGAGCGTTAGACATCTAACGACAAAACTCCAGCCGCAGGAAAAAAGTCAGTAGTTAAGAGCTTTCTGGGCTAACGCCGGTTTCTAAAGCTCTTAACTACTGTACTCTAAAGTACACTAACACCCATAAACTACCTATGTACCCCTAAACCGAGGTCCCCCCACATCGCCGACACTCGAATAAATTTTTTTAACCCCTAATCTGCTGACCGCCACCTACGTTATCCTTATGTACCCCTAATCTGCTCCCCCTAACACTGCCGACCCCTGTATTATATTTATTAACCCCTAATCTGCCCCCCTCAACGTTGTCTCCATCTGCCTACACTTATTAACCCCTAATCTGCCGACCGCAAAGAGCCGCCACCTACGTTATCCTTATGTACCCCTAATCTGCTGCCCCTAACACCGCCGACCCCTGTATTATATTTATTAACCCCTAATCTGCCCCCCTCAACGTTGCCTCCATCTGCCTACAGTTATTAACCCCTAATCTGCCGACCGCAAAGCGCCGCCACCTACGTTATCCTTATTTACCCCTAATCTGCTGCCCCTAACACCGCCGACCCCTATATTATATTTATTAACCCCTAATCTGCCCCCCACAACGTCGCTTCCACCTGCCTACACTTATTAACCCCTAATCTGCCGAGCGGACCTGAGCTCTACTATAATAAAGTTATTAACCCCTAATCCGCATCACTAACCCTATAATAAATAGTATTAACCCCTAATCTGCCCTCCCTAACATTGCCGACACCTAACTTCAATTATTAACCCCTAATCTGCCGACTGGAGCTCACCGCTACTCTAATAAATGTATTAACCCCTAAAGCTAAGTCTAACCCTAACACTAACACCCCCCTAAATTAAATATAATTTACATCTAACGAAATTAATTAACTCTTATTAAATAAATTATTCCTATTTAAAGCTAAATACTTACCTGTAAAATAAATCCTAATATAGCTACAATATAAATTATAATTATATTATAGCTATTTTAGGATTTATATTTATTTTACAGGTAACTTTGTATTTATTTTAACCAGGTACAATAGCTATTAAATAGTTAAGAACTATTTAATAGCTAAAATAGTTAAAATAATTACAAAATTACCTGTAAAATAAATACTAACCTAAGTTACAATTAAACCTAACACTACACTATCAATAAATTAATTAAATAAACTACCTACAATTACCTACAATTAACCTAACACTACACTATCAATAAATTAATTAAATACAATTCCTACAAATAAATACAATTAAATAAACTAGCTAAAGTACAAAAAATAAAAAAGAACTAAGTTACAAAAAATAAAAAAATATTTACAAACATAAGAAAAATATTACAACAATTTTAAACTAATTACACCTACTCTAATCCCCCTAATAAAACAACAAAGCCCCCCAAAATAAAAAATGCCCTACCCTATTCTAAATTAATAAAGTTAAAAGCTCTTTTACCTTACCAGCCCTGAACAGGGCCCTTTGCGGGGCATGCCCCAAGAAGTTCAGCTCTTTTGCCTGTAAAAAAAAACATACAATACCCCCCCCAACATTACAACCCACCACCCACATACTCCTAATCTAACCCAAACCCCCCTTAAATAAACCTAACACTAAGCCCCTGAAGATCATCCTACCTTGTCTTCACCTCACCAGGTATCACCGATCCGTCCTGGCTCCAAAATCTTCATCCAACCCAAGCGGGGGTTGGCGATCCATCATCCGGTGGCTGTAGAGGTCCAGAAGAGGCTCCAAAGTCTTCATCCTATCCGGGAAGAAGAGGCGATCCGGACCGGCAACCATCTTGATCCAAGCGGCATCTTCTATCTTCATCCGATGACGACCGGCTCCATCCTGAAGACCTCCACCGCGGACCCATCTTCTTCCGGCGACGTCCAACTGAAGAATGACGGTTCCTTTAAGGGACGTCATCCAAGATGGCGTCCCTCGAATTCCGATTGGCTGATAGGATTCTATCAGCCAATCGGAATTAAGGTAGGAATATTCTGATTGGCTGATGGAATCAGCCAATCAGAATCAAGTTCAATCCGATTGGCTGATCCAATCAGCCAATCAGATTGAGCTCGCATTCTATTGGCTGATCGGAAAAAAGCCAATAGAATGCGAGCTCAATCTGATTGGCTGATTGGATCAGCCAATCGGATTGAACTTGATTCTGATTGTCTGATTCCATCAGCCAATCAGAATATTCCTACCATAATTCCGATTGGCTGATAGAATCCTATCAGCCAATCGGAATTCGAGGGACGCCATCTTGGATGACGTCCCTTAAAGGAACCGTCATTCTTCAGTTGAACGTCGCCGGAAGAAGATGGGTCCGCGGTGGAGGTCTTCAGGATGGAGCCGGTCTTCATCGGATGAAGATAGAAGATGCCGCTTGGATCAAGATGGTTGCCGGTCCGGATCGCCTCTTCTTCCCGGATAGGATGAAGACTTTGGAGCCTCTTCTGGACCTCTTCAGCCACCGGATGATGGATCGCCAACCCCCGCTTGGGTTGGATGAAGATTTTTGAGCCAGGACGGATCGGTGATACCTGGTGAGGTGAAGACAAGGTAGGATGATCTTCAGGGGCTTAGTGTTAGGTTTATTTAAGGGGGGTTTGGGTTAGATTAGGGGTATGTGGGTGGTGGGTTGTAATGTTGGGGGGGGGTATTGTAAGTTTTTTTTTACAGGCAAAAGAGCTGAACTTCTTGGGGCATGCCCCGCAAAGGGCCCTGTTCAGGGCTGGTAAGGTAAAAGAGCTTTTAACTTTAGTAATTTAGAATAGGGTAGGGCATTTTTTATTTTGGGGGGCTTTGTTGTTTTATTAGGGGGCTTAGAGTTGGTGTAATTAGTTTAAAATTGTTGTAATATTTTTCTTATGTTTGTAAATATTTTTTTATTTTTTGTAACTTAGTTCTTTTTTATTTTTTGTACTTTAGCTAGTTTATTTAATTGTATTTATTTGTAGGAATTGTGTTTAATTAATTTATTGATAGTGTAGTGTTAGGTTAATTGTAGGTAATTGTAGGTAGTTTATTTAATTAATTTATTGATAGTGTAGTGTTAGGTTTAATTGTAACTTAGGTTAGTATTTATTTTACCGGTAATTTTGCAATTATTTTAACTATTTTAGCTATTAAACAGTTCTTAACTATTTAATAGCTATTGTACCTGGTTAAAATAAATACAAAGTTACCTGTAAAATAAATATAAATCCTAAAATAGCTATAATATAATTATAATTTATATTGTAGCTATATTAGGATTTATTTTACAGGTAAGTATTTAGCTTTAAATAGGAATAATTTATTTAATAAGAGTTAATTAATTTCGTTAGATGTAAATTATATTTAATTTAGGGGGTGTTAGTGTTAGGGTTAGACTTAGCTTTAGGGGTTAATCCATTTATTAGAATAGCGGTAAGCTCCGGTCAGCAGATTAGGGGTTAATAATTGAAGTTAGGTGTCGGCGATGTTAGGGAGGGCAGATTAGGGGTTAATACTATTTATTATAGGGTTAGTGAGGCGGATTAGGGGTTAATAACTTTATTATAATAGCGGTGCGGTCCGCTCGGCAGATTAGGGGTTAATAAGTGTATGCAGGTGGAGGCGACGTTGAGGGGGGCAGATTAGGGGTTAATAAATATAATATAGGGGTCGGCGGTGTTAGGGGCAGCAGATTAGGGGTACATAGGGATAATGTAAGTAGCGGCGGTTTACGGAGCGGCAGATTAGGGGTTAAAAATAAAATGCAGGTGTCAGCGATAGCGGGGGCGGCAGATTAGGGGTTATTAAGTGTAAGGTTAGGGGTGTTTAGACTCGGGGTACATGTTAGAGTGTTAGGTGCAGATGTAGGAAGTGTTTCCCCATAGCAAACAATGGGGCTGCGTTAAGAGCTGAACGCGGCTTTTTTGCAGGGGTTTTTTTCAGCTCAAACAGCCCCATTGTTTCCTATGGGGGAATCGTGCACGTGCACGTTTTTGAGGCTGGCCGCGTCCGTAAGTAACTCTGGTATTGAGAGTTGAAGCTGCGTTAAAAATGCTCTACGCTCCTTTTTTGGAGCCTAACGCAGCCTTTATGTGGACTCTCAATACCAGAGTTATTTTTATGATGCGGCCAGAAAAAAGCCGGCGTTAGTTTTTCGGGTCGTTACCGACAAAACTCCAAATCTAGCCGGAAGTTTTTCCAAATCCACCCTTGTGAATCATTAAGCAAGTCCTATCATGGGTGTCTACCTGGGTAGGAGCTGGGCTGCGGGTATTTTGAAGATGCGCATTCGTTTGTTTGGCTTGTGATGTCATTCTCAGTCCTACAGTGTCTGCAAGGAAACAAAAAAAATGTATTATTGCAGGATTCCAGATGTATGGAAGCAAGCTGGTGAAGTGGAGCTGCAGCAGAAAAATCAATCTCCCTGGAATAATAATCAATCATATATTGAAATTAAAAAATTAATTTAAAAAATGTAGTTACATTTGTGACTCTGCTATTTTAATAGTGTAAGGGTACATTGATTTGAGTAATAATAGCAGATCTCTAAAAAAGCATCTCACTCTATTTATTATTACTAAATATGTATTATTATTCTAATACAACAATTAATCATGCAGTGACACAGGCTAAAATTCTCACAAAGCAGTGTGCTATTAATTTAGAAGCACTGCCTGCAAGAGCACAGATCACAGCGGATAGCTAATAATAAATACGCATGCACAAGGTCTGGAAGGAAATTTTTCAGGGAGTCTGGTGCACATGCAATAATCTTCTAGCAGTACTGCGCATGCGTTTAAAAGCAGTAACAGATGATTTTAATATTCATAATTGCACAAGACTATTGTATGCTGGGGGGCTGTCTTAGTTTATGTCACACAGCTAATAAAAATATTAAAATGATAGCTAAAGCAAGATTTGTTTTGTGGAACAATTAATTTCATTTTATTTCTATTATAATGGTAAATCAATTCATATGTTTGGTTTATATGACTTTTAAGAGTTTTATAAGCCTTTAATATTACATTTGTATTATTCTTGCACGTATTCCTATACCGTTGCGTAACTTCTGAATTGCTTGTGTTTCTTGTTAATTGTTTGATAATGTTTGGTAAATATTTGCAATTACATTTTATGGATCTGATTTAGTTTTATTATATTGTGTATTGATTGATTGCCATTGTATCAATTAATGTTTTAAAATGTGAATTAAATTATCCATCTTGATTTTTATAATTCTTATTATTTTAATCTAATTTTAAGTTAAGAAATTAAAATGTTCCTGTCTTAACTTATGTATTTGCTTGAAACACAATTCATTGAATGTTGTCTCTTCATCAGGAGTAAGGTTTATTCCTTAAATAATTATTGTTTCCTCCTCATTTTCTTCAGTTTGAAGTTCATTTGGTTTATAGTCCATAGTATTACTGTCACTTTCAAATAGTAATATGTCCATTATATTACATTGTTATTACAGTTTAAGTGGCCTATTGAAAAATATTACGTAATGTAAAGCATATGACAACAGGAAATTTGTATGTTACAAAATCGCTGAAAAGTGTTACTTTATAAAATGCTATAACAGATAACACATACTGGGCTAGATTACTCAGAGTGCATTATCAATATTGCAGGCCCACGCAAAGATTAGTGTGCAATTTGGTAATATAAACCTAAGGTAAAACAGAATTACCAGAGAATGTTTAGTGTGTCCGACATCTCTTTATAGCGCCCTATACTTTTAATAGAAATCGCGGCCACGCTAAACCTCACTCATTTTATTAGTTGGGAGTTATGTGTTGCTCTCGATCACAACACATAGTGCTAAAAAATTTAGCACGACTTGAGTCCTGAATTAAAGTGTTAAGGCTATAATAAAAGTAGAACAAAACACATGTAAAACATGTAATACATTTATGATTTAAATAACTGTATAAAAAGTGTTTTAAACGGATATAGCATATGACAAGGTGTTTGACTGGTAAGGGCTCAAAGGTGTATGAATATGTGTATATATTTGTATGTGTATGTATATATGTGTATGTATGTACATTTATGTGTGGATATGTGTGCACACATGAATACAAACATACAGTACATACACATATATATATAAACATATATATGTTTTGCGCTCCACTTGTAATCTAGCCAATTGATAACAATTTAAAGGGACAGTCAACACCAGAAATTGTGTTGTTTAAAAAGATAGACAATCCCTTTATTACCCATTCCCCAGTTTTGCACAACCAATACAGTTATAGTAATAAACATTTTAGCTTTGTGATTACCTTGTATCTAAGACTCTGCAAACTGTCCCCTTATTTCAGTTCTTTTAACAGACTTGCATTTTAGCCAATCAGTGCTTACTCCTAGATAGCTTCACGTGTGTGAGCTCAATGATATCTATATAACACACATGAACTAATGTCCTCTAGTGGTGAAAACTGTCTAATGCATTCTTATAAAAGGCGGCCTTCAAGGTCTAAGAAATTAGCATATGAGCCTACCTAGGTTTAGCTTTAAACTAAAAATACCAAGAGAACAAAGCAAAATTGGTGATAAAAGTAAATTGGAAAGTTGTTTAAAATTACATGCCCTATTTGAATCATGAAAGTTTATTTTGCACTTGACTGTCCCTTTAAAGGGACAGTCTAGTCAAAATTAAACTTTCATGATTCAGATAGGGCATGCAATTTTAAACAACTTTCCAATTTACTTCTATTATCTAATTTGCTCAATTATTTAGATATCCTTTGTTGAAGAAATAGCAATGTACATGTGTGAGCCAATCACACAAGGCCTTTATGTGCAGCAACCAATCAGCAGCTACTGAGCATATCTAGATATGCTTTTCAGCAAGTGATATCAAGAGAATGAAGAAAATTAGATAAAAGAAGTAAATTAGAAAGTTGTTTAAAATGACATGCTCTTTCTAAATCATAAAAGAAAAAAAATTGGGTATCATGACCCTTTAAGTAATTAATAGGGATTTGTAGTTACAATCTCTACTTCAATAGAATATTAATGGTTAATTTAAACACATGCACAGAGATTTCTTTAAGTATAATAAATATTATGATTAGATATATTGATCAAACATTTGACAGTAATTCAGTTATTACATAAATCCTCATTTTTCAAAATTTTAATATCTTCTATAGAATGTTTAATATAGTTGGAGTAATGCAAAATTAAGAAAAAAAAAATAATCACAAAGCGCTACCACAAATGTACATACATTGGATTTGTTTGAAAATGTCCTTGCACTTAATGCAATTCAAATTGCTCAAAATCCAAGTTGAAAAGATAAACACTACAATCATTGACCGTCCTGTTAAAACATAGCATATGTTATTCCTTTGTGTGTGGCTGCCCTTAATATTGCTGCACCTGGTTCGTCCTGGAACCAGGAGACAATTGTCACCTCATTAACGACTGCTCATACGCTCATTGGCAGTTCTTCAGTGTGAGGTCCCTAGTTTTAGTTGGGGATAAAAAGAGACCACTGGTTCATAACTGCTATTTGAAACTAATGGCTGCACAAGCTGCCCAGAGCTCGGTAAGTAAACTGGCAGCAAATTTGATGGACCAGGGACACTGTCCCATTACTATTGAATCTAAGGCCAGTTCCACCTCATGCAAGATGCCAGTACATGTCTTAGAATTGTTTGTAGAAGCAGATAGGTTTAAAGATAATTTATGATGGGGGTGTATCTAAGCAGCATCCGTGAAAGGTCGCATCTTCAGAAGCTCTGAGTGAAAACTAAATAATACGCTGATTAACATTAGCCTTTTGGCAGCATCTTTGGGTAAAAAGACAAACGTTGAGTGCACTGTACAGTACTAATTAGAATGATACCAGATTTGCTGGCACTATGATCCAAGAGGACTGAACTAGACCATAGAGGCCTAGGTGGTGGCCTAATTACAAGACCCCAACACCCCACCCCCCCGGGTATCCATGTAAGGTAGTGCATAGCTACATCACAGACTGCTAAATTATACTTCTTGTGTATAATAACTACGGCTACTGTGCATATGATACTACTTGCTATATTATACAGCATGGAGAACATCTCACAAGTGATACATACCCTTTGTTCCAATTTTGAAAGGAAGATACTTAGAAGCTTAGATTGGTTGAGGCAAACAGAACAGCCTGGGAAAATACAACAACCCGACCATGTGAGACCAACCTTGGAAGAGCCGATGCCCATAGAGCGATAAAAACGAGCGGGTACATATACATGGCACGGCCTGACTTTGAAGGACGCAGATGACCCTTGAAAGCAGATTGGAGAACATATAACCAGGAAAATTGAAGAAGCGGTAATCATACACAACGAGTTACAGGACAATCCGACACACCTATCCAGTCTAATGAAGTCGGCAGTGAAGGGCCCTAGCTGCTCGACAATAGTTTACCACATGTCTATCCAGATTGCCGTTAAAGAGAAGAGCACTAAAAGTTTTCCTGGAGTAGCGAGACGGAGCGCACCGGCTGGGGTACTGGGGTTTTACTCCCAAGAGGCTATATTATTGAAGTTTCATCCCAAAGAAGCTAAGGAACCTGATCTACCAGATTCACTACCACCCTCTTATGCCTTACTGTTGCAAAACCCTGCCTGCCTGACCATACTAGTGGTTTACCTCTGAACTGCCCTTCACTGGTTTGCTGCCTGTTGCCGCCGAGGACTGTCCTGCCTGTGGTGAGTTAAGGAAGCTAAGGAACCTGATCTACCAGATTCACTACCACCCTCTGATGTCCTCCAAAAGCAGGCATTTTGTGATACCGGCATGAGGTTGTCACGTCATGCCGCTCTAGCCATTGCTAGGGACGCGGCACCTGCTGTTATGCTCTTTGCCTAGGAGGAAGTTAGCTCCTCTCTGCGTGCGGTGGTGACGTCATCACCGCGCACTTTCCCTGTTCTGATGCCGGTCAGATCTCCTGTGGTGCGAACCCTGCACCTATGTAAGTAACTCACTTGCTACCTATCACTGCCCAAGTATAGGTGTTACTTACTGTTCTCCTGGGTGTTCTTTATTCTTATGCTGGACTGTTATATTGTTGCTGAACTCTGCTTGTCTGACCACTCTGCCTGTTTTACCCCTTAACTGCTGGATTGACATACTGCTGCTGAACTTTGCTTGTCTGACCACTCTGCCTGTATTACCCCTTAACTGCTGGATTGATATACTGCTGCTGAACCTTGCTTCTCTGACCACTCTACCTGTTTACCCCTTAAACTGCTGGATTGATATTCTGTTGCTGAACTCTGCTTGTCTGACCACTCTGTCTATTTACCCCTTAAACTGCTGGATTGATATACTGTTGCTGAACTCTGCTTGTCTGACCACTCTGCCTGTTTACCCCTTAAACTGCTGGATTTATAAACTGTTGCTGAACTCTGCTTGTCTGACCACTCTGCCTGTTTAACCCATTTGCTCTGGATTGCCTTACTGTTACCAAATCCTGCCTGCCAGACCATCCTAGTGGTTTACTTCTGGACTGCCTTACTGTTGCAAAACCCTGCCTGCCTACCTGACCATACTAGTGGTTTACCTCTGAACTGCCCTTTACTGGTTTCCTGCCTGTTGCCGCCGAGGACTGTCCTGCCTGTGGTGAGTGCTGTTACCTCATCTTACAAACTTTCTCTGCTCTGTGATATTCCCTAACTTTCCGGCTCGACACCGGGATAACAAGACTACTGGCCGAGTTCGGTCTGATAGCGGAGTATCCCAAGAGCATTACAAAGGTAGGGTACTATGCCCTAAATTTACATTACCCTAACAGCTAGGTAGTCTGTGTAAACTCTTCACAATCTATTGAACTAAGAGAATATGGCTATTGTAAAACAGGCATTAGGTAATTTTTATTGTAAACTACGACACTTCAGCTGTGCTAGCTGTATCCCTATGAAGATCTGTCGATCTGAGACTTGCTATGAACAGCTGCATTCACACTAAGGTGCCCATTTATCAAGCTCCGAACGGAGCTTGTGGGTTCCTGTTTCTGGCGAGTCTTCAGACTCGCCAGAAACAGCAGTTATGAACCAGTGGTCTAAAGACCGCAGCTCCATAACGCTGTCCGCCTGCTCTGAGCAGGCAGGCAGGAATCGCCGGAAATCAACCCGATCGACTACGATCGGGTTGATTGACACCTCCCTGCTGGCGGCCGATTGGCTGCAAGTCTGCAGGGGGCGGCGTTGCACCAGCAGCTCTTGTGAGCTGCTGGTGCAATGCTGAATACGGAGAGCGTATTGCTCTCCGCATTCAGCGATGTCTTGCGGACCTGATCCGCACTGTCAGATCAGGTCCGCAAGACATTTGATAAATAGGGGCCTAAGTGACTATTTCTTAAATGCTTATTATAACTTAAAGGGACAGTCTAGGCCAAAATAAACTTTCATAATTCAGATAGAGCATATAATTTTAAAAAAATTTCCAATTTACTTTTATCACCAATTTTGCTTTGTTCTCTTGGTATTCTTAGTTGAAAGCTTAACCTAGGAGGTTCATATGCACTTTCCCTGTTCTGATGCCGGTCAGATCTCCTGTGGTGCGAACCCTGCACCTATGTAAGTAACTCACTTGCTACCTATCACTGCCAAAGTATAGGTGTTACTTACTGTTCTCCTGGGTGTTCTTTATTCTTATGCTGGACTGTTATATTGTTGCTGAACTCTGCTTGTCTGACCACTCTGCCTGTTTTACCCCTTAACTGCTGGATTGACATACTGCTGCTGAACTTTGCTTGTCTGACCACTCTGCCTGTATTACCCATACATTAAATAATATCTTTAGTCATATCTTGCAAGGAGTACTATATAGTTATACCAGGCGCCTGCAGCCAAGGTGGCTTGGTAATATTACTATTAGAGCCAATCTAGCCTAATTTACTAGCAGCAGATTGTTTCATGTAGTTTTAGATGTTAATACGACATTAACTAGAGATTAAGTTTTATAACATGGTATAATTCTCCATACTGCCTTGCTGTATTATAATTATACTTATTCTTGTGTAGATTGTATGACCATATAATCAATATCAATTGACACGTCTATGGGGATTATTATTCTAGCATGCTTTCTCTCTTATGTCCTCCTTTATTATACCCCACTAACTAACAGGAATCTTCACAGTTAATATACTGGATTTGTTTACTATGCAATCAGCAATGTTATTGACACTACTCCCAGTTAAGCTCAGATAGATGAGATCAAAGATATAAGAGGATACCTCCTTTCCTAAAAGCTACAGCTAATGCAATAGAGTCTTTACCTATAAATTCCTACCCAAGCCGCAAACAGCTAACTGTGCTGTATAGTATATTAATGTTCACAACACAGAGTATATGGCCTGCATTTATACACATATAGCTGTTAAGGATCTAAAAGTGGTCCTATATAGATAGTCCTATTATAAACACTTTGCTATAATATAGTCCTTTTCCCCCAATTTTACCCCGTTAATATAAATATATAGACTAGGTGACCCAAAAGAGGCCACATTTTTTCACCAGGGTATGATTCTTCTATTTACATTACTTATATACACCAGGGTAATAATATATATATTTTTCCCAAGCTAGCAGTTTCCATTTGGAGTCTGAAAGTGGTCCACTTTGTTATTTTATCTTTTCCCCTAGAATTCCCCATTCCGACTTAAATTCTCCTCCTCTATTTATCATTGAGGGAAACCATGGTACCTGACTTTACATCATATTTTAAAGGGATACTCATTAATTGAAAACCTAAGGTTAACTTTTATGTGTATAACTGAGCGATTATTTATATGTTTATTCTGACATTCAATGTGTATATTTTGTTGTGATTTTCCTGTGCTTTTGGGAACTGTAATATTATTTGCCTGTTTCATTTATTTACAACCTCAATAAAAATAAAAATAATAATAATAATAAAAAAAAGCTAATTTATGATGAATGCCAGCATTGCTTCCAGATACTTGTCTCTTGCTGTCTGGGACATCAACCTGATCAGACTTTATATTATGAGTTGATAGGAAAATTACTGAAGGGGCATGGTGGGACTATGTCATGGAATTATTGTGCAAAATGGTTAATAAAACTATGTTTACATTTTGGTACCAAAAACATTAGTCTCTAGTGCAGTGTTTTTCAACCAGTGTGCCGCGGCACACTAATGTGCCATGAGAGATCCTCAGGTGTGCCGCGGCAGACTGACAACAGTGTGATTTTTTTTTTAATTTTGCTTGTTTTTTTATTCTGGGATGTTTTTTTATTTTGGGTGAGATGATGACTGAGGGTAACTGCACAGCTGAAGCTTGCCTCCCCGATCCGTGTTCACACTTAGAAGGAACCCCCACCCACCACGACACGTGCCTAGTGCTGGCTCTACACGCAGCACCACGCAACGCTTAGTTTGTAGGAGGCATGGCATGACAGCACAGTACAATGTGTGTGTGTATATATATATATATATATATATATATATATATATATATATATATATATATATATGCTGTATTAGGCTACAATGTGTGATTTTGTAAAATTTTGGGATGGTGGTGTGCCACAGGATTTTTTAATGTAAAAAAGTGTGCCACGGCAAAAAAAAGGTTGAAAATCACTGCTCTAGTGCAACCATGGGCCCAAACAATCAGTCTACCTCTCCCCTACTGTCTTGAGGTATGATGCCTCATGCTCCTTTTAGGTTCCTGGCACAAGGGCCATAAATGTAAAAAATTGTGTGGCAAAAGTGCAAGTTGTTTCTATAATTATGTTTGCATGTAAAGTAGGGATCCATATGCTGGTTTTAAAGAGATATGAAATCTACATTTTTCTTTAATGATTCAGATAGATCATGCAATGTTAAACACAATTCTAATTTACTTCAATTATCAAATTTTCTTTATTATCTTAGTATCTTTTGTGGAAAAGAAGGGATGTATGCTGTCTGGAGCACTATAAGGCAGCAGTTTTGGAAGAATTGTATCCATTTGCAAGAGCACTAAAAGGCAGCACCTACTTAGGTATCTCTTCAACAAATAATACCAAAGGAACAAAGCAAATTTGATAATAGATGTAATTAAAACATTTTTAAAATTGTATGCTCTGTCTGAATCCCAAAAGAACATTTTTTGGTTTCATATACCTTTAACTGCCCATGGAAGTTCACTCTGACAATAGGGAAAATCTCCAGCTAAAGGACACCTACTTGTAGCATGAGTGCTCACACTACTGAGGGTAGTTACTCTTGAAATACAATAGGTCTGATATCCTGATTATCAGGTAGTTCGACATTCTGCTTTCAGGAATAAGTGAGTGAGGTATTAATTATAATTATAAATAGTTTTGTTGTGGGTCTGCTATGCACTGTAATCTAAAACCTGCTTCTGATTTCCCTAGTGTGGTCCGCGTAAAGCTAGGAATTTGCTTTGGGTTGTATCCAGGGGTTAATTTCCTGTTTTTCTTCTTCCAGGTAGGTCACCAATTTGGATCAAGTGATAAACAACCTAATGGAAAGCATGGGGCACCTTAGGGGATTGCCTAGGGGTGTCCTGCCTCACAGATATGCTGACCAAAAGTCTTTGAAGGTTTGTGAGGGAGATTAAGTTTAAAGAGATAGTATACACCAATTATCATTTAACGGCATGTAATAGACACTACTATAAAGAATAATATGCCCAGATACTGATATAAAAATCCAGTATAAAACCATTTAAAAAACTTATTTAGAAGCTCCCAGTTTAGCACTGTTGAAAAGGTTAGTCTGAAACACTCATTGCAAGTGCTTCTATAGCAAAAAAAAGCAGATACTCCCCCCTCCCCCTTCCTCTGCATATGAAAAGATTATTTACACAAACAGGAACAAGCTGGAGTAGGTATACATCAGTATACTTCTAAAACATTGAGACTTGGTTAGGAGTCTGAAAATCAACGCAATGTTAATTAAAAATAAAACTACACATTTAAAAAAAAAAGTTCTAGTGTATAATATCCCTTTAAAGGACCGATAAACACAACAGAATAACATAACCAATTAATGTATAATAAAAAAATAATATAAAAACAGTTGAATTTCAAATGAGAAGTAGAATTTTTTTCTGTTAGTTAAATTTTCCTTCCCAATGCATCATGTGACAGCCTTCAGCCAATCACAAAATAATGTACATATATGTATATTCTGTGAATCTTGAAGGACCCTCAGGAAGTGTGAATATAAAAAAAATGTGCATATTTATATAATGTAAGTGAATTGTTTAAAAGTGTGTCCTCTATGTTAATCATGAAAGTTTAATTTTGACTTTACAGTCACTTTAAAGTGGCCCACCATTAATGGTCATGTCAGTAGGGCTTCTGATCTGTTGTGGGTTTGGGTTGTTTTTTTAGCAAAATCATTTACTGCTACCTTGGATTAGAGCAAATAACTAAATTGGTATTTATCAAGCTTTATTATTTATTAAGCATATTGGTGTACTCTCCAATAATTAGACTTACCAGAAGTCCCAGTTTGACTGGGATTGTCCCTGTTTGGAACCACTGTCCCAGTGTCCCACCCGGTTGTTCATTCTGTCCCAGTAAGTTTGCCACCTCCGGGTTTCGAACCATGTGTTCGGGCAGACTGCCTGAAACCCGGACACATTATTCAAAATAACCGGACTGTGAGTCTGTGGCTGTGGCTCTCCAGCATAGTTGGATACTGATACTTTGTTACATACAGCCCTGCTTAGCTTAAAGTGACAGTCTACACCAACATTTTTTTTATTTAAAAAGATAGATAATCCCTTTATTACCCATTCCCTGTTTTTGCATAACCAACACAGTTATATTAATATACTTTTTACCTCTGTGATTAACTTGTATCTAAGCCTTTGCAGACAACCTCCTTATCTAAGTGCCTTTGACAGACATGCAGTGTAGTCAATCAGAGAAGACTCCCAAATAACTTCACGGGAGTGAGCACAATGTTATCTATATGACACATGTGAACTAGCACAGTCTAACTGTGAAAAACTTTCAAAATGCTCTGAGCTAGGAGGCGGTTTTCAACTGTTTAGAAATCAGTTTGAGCCTAGCTAGGTTTAGCTTTTCAAAAACACCACCAAGGGAACAAAGCAAATTTGATGATAAAATTAAATTGGAAAGTTGTTTAAAATTGCATGCCCTATCTGAATCATGAAAGTTTAGTTTTGACTAGACTGTCCCTTTAACATTCGTGCCCATCAAAGTTCACATTTAGTAATACAGGCTGAGTGAACAGCATAGGGTTTTTTAATTTTGTAGTACTACATTGTTTATTTTTCTAGGAATTTAACCCCCCCCCCCCCACCCCTGGTGAAATCACCAGTGATATAAGTTTAGGGGAATCATGTGGGTATGACCAGGAAGTGCAGACAGGTAGTATTTTTGGCGTGGATCTTGCTTTAGTTCATGCATGATAGCATTTTGGCTGTAATCTTCCTGCAGTATTGTATAGTGTAGCCTCTTAAACAGCTTTAGCAGGTATGTGTTTATTTTTTACTTATTTCAATCAATGTTGTATTTATGCCTTATTAGTGTCCATGTGTTTCTTAATTAGACACATAAAACACATATTACACTGCAGATATTAAGTTGTGTGATGTATATGCTTTTCACTATTTTATGAAATTACTTATGCTTGATGTTTTGCATTATTTAGAATCTGAGATTTAGATGAATGAGTTATTTGCTCATGTTGTGTATGGGTTGCCATGACAAAATAATGCTGCATTTTTAACTAAGGGGAGGTGTTATGGTCTATTTAAACTGTGTGATTCACTTGATGTTTAACTGAGGAACATTACGCACATAAAAGCTACTACTTTAAAAGGATTGCCACTTCCCCTGACCACGCCCCTGACCACACCCCCACTGACAGGAGCGTCATTGCATTCTCTGACCCAGGCAGCACATTGTCTTGAGCCGGCCCTATACATAGGTTAAACATTTAGGGTGAGGCAGGATTGCATTTTGTTTTCCTAGGTAGTAACTAGGAATACAGAATATGAGTTGTATCCATAATTCGCACTGTACATTGCTCAAAGATGTCCTGCTAGACAAAAAGTTGATTTTTAAGCCTGTGTGTTATATTATAATCCTCACATAAAAAATGTTCCATAATATGATGCAAAGCAAAAGAAAAATAATGTAATAAATTATGAGAAACTACTGAAAAAAAAAACATTTTCAATATTCTGTGTTAAAGTAAATGTATCATTCTGACTGATAGCGAAATGGCTTATAAAACGATACAGCTGGTGTATGGAGAGAGATAGAATTTTTTTTTTTTTTTAAAGGCTTTATTTTCATCTTCGGTAAAAATTACAATCATGATAGAAACAGAGACAAATATGAAAACATTACTTATGCAAAATATATGATACCTCTATGTCTCTTATCAACTGTAAATTAGATGACTTCTTCATAGATGTCTAATGAGAGGAAATGAAGGAGAAGACAGAAAGAGGAGAGAGAAAGAAAGACAGAAAAAAAAACATACTGTGACTTTGTAAATAGTCAAAGTTAAACAGTTGATAAAAAAGAAAAACAAGTTCTATTGCAAAGCACCATACCCTGAGGCACGAAACCCTAACAAAGGCGTCAGTTCATTTTCCATTGACGGAGCCATAGTAAAGGGAGTAACTGCAGCGAGCCAGCCAATATGGGATAGACTATATAGGGTGGGGGGAGATAATGGGACTGGGCGTAAGGGAAAGGTAGATTCTACGTCATGTTGGGGGGGTCAGTCTCTTGTCGAGTGACCAGGTCTTCCCATAAAAATTTGATGTCTGCAAAAAGGTTCAGTTTCTTCCTCTTAAAATAGACATTTTCCTCCAATGTCAGAATATCTGATACCCTATTAACCCATTCCTCATATGTTGGTGTGTATTGTGTTTTCCAGTGTCTAGCTATAAGGATTTTGGCACCATTAATTCCCATTTGTAGTAGCCTAAGCCTCAGTTGGCAGGGGAATGGTGGAAGGTCATTTAGTAGGGCCGTGTTTGGGGTCAGTGTAAACTCGTCCATCAATAGATGTCGGTAAAAGGATTCAATCTTATGCCAGAAAGGCCTAATCTTCTCGCACTCCCACCACATGTGAAGGTAGTGTCCTTTTGATGTACACCCCCTCCAACAGTTACTATTTGCTCCTGGGTAGATTGAATGGATTCGAGAGGGAGTCAGGTACCACCTCATCATGACTTTGAAGTTCAATTCAAGGAATTGAGGGGATCCCGAGGACCTCTTTGTGTTGCGAAAAATCCTGGACCAGTCCTCCCTAGTCAGGACAGTGTCCAGCTCTTCCTGCCACCTTGTTGCATATGGGGGGAGTGTGTGCGTGTGATCTGACTGAAGTATCCGTCTAGAGAGGGATAGTGTATGTCGTAGCGTGTCCTTACTTGTGCACAGGTTTTGGAATGGTGTCAACTCCCTAAGGTAGTCTGTTTGAAATGGGGACGTGTGTATAAAATGAGCAAGCTGAGAGTGTTTCAGCCAGGTGGAATATCTCCCACCTGCCACTAGCTTCAAATCCTCTCTGTCTGCCAGTCTCCCTGCTCGTGTAAACTCTTTTAGTGGCAATGTGTAGCCCCACTCCCCCAACCTCTGGAGACCGCTGTCTAAACCACCTATCATCTCAGCGTTCATAGGGATGGGGAAAATAGGTGATCGGGTTCCCGTGATGTGTGGTCGCTTCATTTTAATGGTTTCCCAAGTGTCAAACACATGTTTATGTATCGCCAATTCGCTACATTGGGGTGGTCTAAGGGACCTCGGGACCCAGCACAGCGCGCCTGCCGATGGGACTTTAAGAATATGCAAATCTAGAGACACCCATGCCTTTGTGTCGCTTCCCTGTGCCAATCCAATAATCTTTGCAAAATTATAGCATTATAATATGTTGTTATGTTAGGTACTCCCAGCCCGCCGTGTATTGTCGCCCTATACATGGAGTCCCTGTTGATCCTGGGTTTAGTCTTCCCCCAGATAAATGAATTAATCTGTCTTTGAAGTTGGGATAGGAACCACTTCGGGAGGGGTATGGGGACTGCTTGGAGTATATACAGGATCCTAGGCAGTGTAGTAATTTTGATACATTGGGTACGTCCCCACCAGGAGATGGGTTGTAAGGCCCATGTGTGGAGGTCATGTCTTGTTGCGTTTAAGAGTTTAGTGTAATTCTCAGTAAATAACAGTGGGAGGGTAGGCGTTAGATAAGTTCCCAGGTATTTGATTGATTTGTTTCTGGGTATCATTGGGCATATGTTCGATATTGCTCGGAAGTCTGACTGTGTCATTGAGATGTTTAAAATTAACCGACTTCTGGGTATTTACTGAGAAATTCGAGAACTGGCCAAAAGTGTTTATCTCGTCTAAGATTATGGGTATGGTGTGGGGTGGGTCTGTGACTGTAAATAAGACGTCGTCAGCGTATAGTGCTATTTTGAAGTCATGTGGGCCTATCTCGATACCCTTCACCTTTTGATTTTGTCTAATGTGAGCCGCAAAGACTTCCATAGTGAGGATGAAGAGTATTGGTGACAATGGGCATCCCTGTCGTGTGCCGTTCTGTATCTTAAAGTGACTGGACAACATCCCATTTGCCCTGACCTTTGCTGAAGGATTTGCATAAAGGCTAAAAATGCGCGTGATCGTGAGTGGGCCAAACCCCATTGCTTTCAAAGTTTCTCTTAAGAACCCCCAACTTATCCGATCGAACGCCTTCTCCGCGTCGGTGGTCAGAAGGGCTGCTGGTATTTTATTGTGTTTAGTGTAGGAAATGAGAGTTATTGCCCTGATGGTATTATCCCATGCCTCCCTCCCAGGGACAAATCCCACCTGATCAGTGTGTATTAGGGTCTGCAATACGGTGTTAATTCTTTTGGCCAGTATTTTTCCCAGGATCTTAATATCCGTATTCAGTAAAGATATTGGTCTATAACTGCTGGGGTCGGAAAGATTTTTTTGGGGTTTGGGTATGACCGAGATATGGGCTGTCAGCATCTCTTGGGAAAATGTGCCCTCCTCCTCCAATGTGTGAAAAAGCTTATGTAAATGTGGGGCCAGAGCATCCCTGAATGATTTATAATAAGCGTTAGTAAAGCCATCTGGGCCTGGGCTTTTGCCTGACGGCAGGTCTTTTATGGCCATAAGGATTTCCGATATGCTGATAGGGTTGTCTAATGTTGCCCGCTGATCTGGCTGTAACTTGGGAAGATTAGCCCCTTTTATGTAGTTTCGTATACCCTCTTGATGTTCGGGTGTCTCATTATATAGTTTGGAATAATAATCCCTAAAGTGGTTAGCAATTCCCTCACTATCCACGATGTCTGTGTTTTCTGGGGTTGTTAGTTTATGTATTTGTGACTTTAATGATTGAGCCTTTAACGCTCTGGCTAGCAACAGGCCAGCTCTGTTGCCTTCAAAAAAATAAAGTTTTCTAAGAGTAATTGCCCGTCTCTGTGCTTCCTTCGTTAAAATCTTATTAAGTTCTTGTCTAGTCTCAGTTATTTGTTGGAGGAGGGTGTTGTCTGTAGGTGAGTTTTTATGTGTCAGTTCCAGATGGTTCAGTAGTGTAGTAAGTTTGTCCACTGTTTGATTATAAATCTTCTTTCTATAAGCTGTATGTTTACCGCTTTATGGGCCTCCCATACCGTGTGTGGTGAAATATTTGGTGATGCATTTAATAGGAAGTATTCTTTTATGGATTTCGCTATCTCGTCGGTTGTGTGTGGTTGATGTAACAGAGATTCCTCCATCTTCCAGATAAATGGTGTGATGGGGTGGTTTGGCCATTGCAATTGTGTACATATCCGTGAGTGATCCGACCAGGAGGTCGGTTGAATGTCTGAATCCCTTAGTAAGGAGAGATGGTTTCTATCTAACAGAATATAGTCTATTCTGGTGTATGCCGCCCAGGGGTATGAGTAAAAGGTGTAATTTCGCTGAGTTGGGTGTCTTATCCTCCATGTGTCTAATAGGCCTAGGTGTGATAGGCATTTAAATACAGAGTTAGGGGGTCTTGTTTGGGCGGTAAGTCTGCTAGAGGAAGCGTCCAAGGCAGGGTCAAGTGTGACATGAGTGTACCAATTTTGTATTCGGTGATTAGGTTTTGTAAGGACTGGAAGAACTGGGCCCTTCTGCTATTGGGGGCGTACACATTGACTAAGGTCACCGGCCTATGAAACAATAGACCTGTTAAAATTAGTATTCTACCCTCTGTGTCAGTCACCCTTTTCTGGAGTTGGAATTGGATATTCTTGTGTAATAGCGTGCATACTCCATTTTTTTTAACCACGCCTGAACTATAGTACCCCAGTGTATAATCTTTCGAACAAAATTTAGGTTCCTTATCTCTAACAAAATGTGTTTCCTGTAAGAAAACAATTGAATGTTTGTGGCTAGCGAAACTGCGTAAGGCTATCGCTCTCTTTGTGGGTGAATTGAGACCCTTTGTGTTCTGTGATATTATGTTTATTACGGGGGTAGCCATTTGTATGCGTGTTTAATTAGGATTCGTTGTAGTCTTACCCTCCTTAGACCTGTCAATAGTCGGAGTTGGGATCTCCTGCCTAAGGGGAGAAAACATGCTTGGTAGGGAGCGTTAGCAAGATGGTCTGGCTTCTGCCTTCCAGGGTTGGTGGCTGTTAGAGTAACAAAAAGAGCATTGGTTTCTGTGCTGCAATAGATAAATAACAGGTATAAATATAACAACAGAGTAATAAACGTAAAACAATAACATTTCAAACAATTAACTGTATGATGCTTTCGCATCCTTCTAGAAGTGAGTCTTAGGAGGGGAAGGAGGGGGAGAAGAGAAAACGTGTATTCCCAGCGGATAACAGAGAAAGCAGGGAATAGGAACTAGTTACTGGTAGGGGTGTAAGGCATCAAACATTCCTGTCCACATGTACAGCTACTTGAATGGTTAGTATATCGAAGTAGGGGGGAGAGATTAATATAGTGTAAAAGAGGGAGAAATGGAGAGAGGTGGGGAGGCTCTATGTGAGAGGGCCCTCTAAGGGGGCTCAACATTGACTATGCTCATGATGCAATCTGGCGCAACATGAAATTCGGGTCTTTTGCCCGTTGTAGTCTCTAGTAACTTAATGTCCCAGAGTTGTACCATACCACCTTCTTCATGGTTGTTCAGTGTCTGTTTCTCTAGCCTGTGATGAGGTTGGAGTAGTATTTATTTTCTTTTTAGGCATAGTAGACCATTCAGATTGTTGGTTGTTGTTTGGGAGCTTCCTTTGTGTCGATTTGTCTACTATTAGATCTTTAATTGAAGGCAGGGAGGGTTGTGGGATGCCCAATTATAGGCAGAACGATTCCAGGTCCTTGGGGTCTTTGTATGTAAAAGTCTTGTCATTTTTTACGACTCTGATGGAGAATGGAAAACCCCATCTGTAGGGGATGTCCAGGTCTGTCAGATGTAAGGTCAAGTATCTCGCCTCTTTCCTCTTTGCAAGAGTGAGGGGGCTGAGGTCTGCAAAAATCTGGAGGGAGTCTTCACCAAACTTGATGGGGGATTTCTTTCTTGCTGCCATCAGAATTGCTTCTTTGTCTGTAAATTTGTGGCAACACAGGATTATGTCCCTAGGTGGGGCCGATGGTGATGGTCTGGCTCTGAGAGCGCAGTGTGCTCTATCTAGGAGTATGTTGTCTTCCCTCTCTGGGCCCAGCAGGAACTTAAATAAGTTTTGTAAATAGGATGGTATCTGCGGTGGTAATATTTGCTCAGGTACTCCCCTAATTCTCAAATTCTGTCGCCTCCCCCTATTATCTAGGTCTTCCACTTGGGAGTGAAAGTGTAATATGGTGGAATTCTGTTGTTGTAGGGCTATGGCCATGTCATCTGAGGTTTTAGCACTTTCGTCTGCTTGCTCCTCCAAGTGGAGAACTCTGTGGTCTAGGGCATTAATGTCTTTTTTAACATCTGCCAAGCCATCCTTTATTAGTCTGCTGACTTGGGTCATGAATGAGTTCAAGTCCTCTTTCGTGGGCAGGGAACGTAAGTCTGCTCTGGTAATGGGGGTAGGATCTGCAGGGTAGTCTGTTGAATCCATGCTGTCTGTCTGTGAGGCATCAACTATGGCTTGGTTCCCACTCTCAAACGTTTTAAAAAAGGAGTTTAGTTTCCCGCCACCAGAAGCAGTTTGTTTCTGCATTTTGTCAGATTTTTGTTTCTTGGCTGCCATAGCTAAGTAATATGTAGTGATCAAAACCGTTTATCTTCAAAGTCCCTTCTGTGTGCACAAATGTTAATCTGAACTGTTGAGCAACTCTCCCCATTATATCTGCAGGTATAAAAGTGGTTGCAGTATTTATCCTTTATCTGGCAACGGTAAACAGAAAGTCTTTATCAGCCAATCTTCTTATATTACAAGGATTAGCACTATTTCTATAGTCCCCTGTATTTCTAGGCCCAATCCTGGGTTAAGTGCTCGTTCTCCTCTGACCCCCTATTAAGCCGTTCGGCTCACTGACCTTGTAAGCAGCTGTCCGAGCAAATACCGCTCCAGGTTCGGAGTAACTTGAATCTATGGCGCTGCTCCATCTCCTAGCAGGCCTCAGCAGCGTTCCGGTCACTCACGCTGTGTATTCCGTTTGTGCATTCCGGTTCTTATTGGTGCCTCAGCCTATCAATGCCCGGTTTCTCCCCGTCACAGGGGATGACTGTTAGGTTTGTTTGCCCCCGACTAGGAGCTGTGTATGTGGCTCCGTTCCTCCGCACCAGGCCTCTGACGCGGCTCCTCAAAGCCCTGCTCTCCGGTAGCTCAAATCAGCACCCACGACTCTCCAGTCTCTCTTCGGATGTTAGTCTTGGTAATGTGCCTTGAATTATGGCATTTTAAAATGATTTCTCTCCCCTTTGCTTGTAGCCTACAGCGGGCAGAATCGGAGCTTCAGATTTGTGCGGCCATGATCTTTCTCGGCCAGCTCCGCCCCCCCGATTTATCAGAATTTTTAAGCTTAGTTCAAGCTCTCACAACCAAATGTCTGGTTCTCATACATTCATATCCTTAATTGTATTTCAAATCTTGATCACTTTTTTTCATTATAAATGTACTATTCCTATAATATTAACTACAGCATTACATACTATTGTATTAAAAAAACTGCCATAACAAATTGCTTTTCATCTGTGCTTTAATACTGGGGTGTGAACAAATTGAAAATCTAAATCATTTTTGTTTTACAAAATTGAACTATAAGTGGTTATTTTAGTTAAATTATTTGCTATGACAATAACATAAAGTCTAATATTTAAACATAAGTGTTGCAATCCCAATAGATAGATAGATAGATAGATAGATAGATAGATAGATAGATAGATAGATAGATAGATAGATAGATAGATGGTCATTATATTCGTCTATCACTCATACTACTACTGTTTGTTTCTATACGAGTAACTCTGTCTTCTCTCTTTCAATCTCCTGCTCTCTCTCACCCTCACATTTTTTTCTCTCCTCTTCTTATAGAAGCATATAATTTGATGGTAGATAAGAACCAAAAAGGCCTATCAAGTCTACCCATATTACATGTTACTTTTTTCTTAGGATAGCCTTATGCATGTCCCAGGCATTTTGTAATTCCTTTACAGTCTTTTTTGTTTATTACCTCAAATGGAAGTTTATTCCATCAATCCTCCACACTTTCTGTAAAAAAAAATGCTCTCTCAAATTTCTCCTGAATCTGCTACCCTCTAACTTTAGATTGTGACCCCTTGTTTTGGTATTTATTTTTTCACTGTCTCTTTGACCCCCTTTCATGCACACCAAACTCAACAACAAAAGTCATTGTCAAGCATGCAGAAATAACATAAATTGCGTACATAACTCTGTATTTCCACTGTCAGAAGCAAAGTGAACTGAAAAAGTAATTTAAATAGCACAGAAGGTTTTACTAATTCATTTATAGCTCTTGGATTGGATTGTCATAGAACAGGAATACACATGAACTCTATATGTGTTACTAACTTTTAGTAATTCTGGAACTTAGATGCAGTGGATAGATCTCCCTTTATGTACTGCGCCATCTGTAACTCAACTTTGAATGGGTTACTGTTAAAAAACAGGAGCTTGTGGGATCAAGAATCACGTTTAGAGCATAATTGTTAAGCAGGAACCAGAGGCGATCAATTGTTAGGTAACCAGGAGAGCACTATCTGTAAGATGGAACCAGAGTAAAGCCAGTGTTAGGTAACAAGGGGTGCTCTATCTATAAGATGGAACCAGAGGCAAGCCAGTTTTAGGTAGCCAGGAGAGCACTATCTGTAATATGGAACCAGAGGCAATCCAGTGTTATGTAACCAGAAGAGCACTATCTGTAAGATAGGACCAGAGGCAAGCCAGTGTTAGGTAGCCAGGAGAGCACTATCTGTAAGATGGAACCAGAAGCAATCCAGTGTTAGCTAACCAGGAGAGCACTATCTGTAAGATAGGACCAGAGGCAATCCAGTGTTAGTTAACCAGGAGTGCACTATCTGTAACATGGAACCAGAGGCAAGCCAGTGTTAGGTAACCAGGAGAGCACTATCTGTAAGATGGAACAGAGGCAATCCAGTGTTAGGTAACCAGGAGAGCACTATCTGTAAGATGGAACCAGAGGCAAGACAGTGTTAGGTAACCAGGAGAGCACTATCTGTAGGATGGAACCAGAGGCAAGTCAGTTTTAGGTAACCAGGAGTGCACTATCTGTAAGATGGAACCAGAGGCAATCCAGTGTTAGGTAACCAGGAGAGTACTATCTGTAAGATGGAACCAGAGGCAAGTCAGTTGTAGGTAACCAGGAGAGCACTTTCTGTAAGATGGAATCAGAGGCAAGTCAGTTTTAGGTAACCAGGAGTGCACTATCTGTAAGATGGAACAGAGGCAATCCAGTGTTCGGTAACCAGGAGAGCACTATCTGTAAGATGGAACTAGAGGCAATCCAGTGTTAGGTAACCAGGAGAGCACTATCTGTAGGATGGAACTAGAGGCAATCCAATGTTAGGTAACCAGGAGAGCACTATCTGTAAGATGGAGCCAGAGGCAATCCAGTGTTAGGTAACCAGGAGAGCACTATCTGTAAAATAGGACCAGAGGAAAGCCAAGGTCAGGAAACAAGGAGAGAAGGTCAAACCAAAGTGGGAAGATGGTTCTTACATTTTTGGCAAATACATTATATCCAGAGGGCAGTGTAAGTTCTTAGAAGCCAGAATCAGACATAGGAACAGGGAAGGAAGGGTCTGTTTGCTGGAATATAGGTACACCAGGAATTCAGGAGTCATGAGCAGCAAAATATCCAAGCACTGACTGGAGTGTCTGCCTGGAATAACAGTATCTCCAGATGATGATAATTATTTGTGAAACCTTTCATATGCATGCATGTCTTAAGATTTACTCAAAAAGAGATGGTTATGTCATTGACTATACAAATCTGACTTTAATGATAACAGGTGAAGGAAATACAATCTGTGAATCTGATCAATTCCCTGTGATAGTTTTGCTTTAGACACAAAATACATTGGATTATGGGAAATTGCCAGCCATATGTCTTTGTAAATGTGTCCAGGTTTTTTAATATCATATGGTAACTTAATAAGGTGTTGCTTTGTAGATCCCAGTGTGTCTTATTGAAACAGTGCTTAAGTTTATTACATATGGTTCTGTCATTATTTAAATAAATGTGACTATTATGTAGTTTTTCTATTGCCCTAGGCAGTGGGAAATCTGCCCCTTAAACCCCCCTTCAGCAACTAATTAAGCTCCTTTTTTCTGGGAAAGTATGGGTGGGCCATAACCCTCCCCACAGACAACAAGGGATTGTTGGTTTGTAATGAAATTAATAAATAAACAATTAGAAAATATAAGATTTGAAGGTATAATGTCAACTACTTCATAAAATCTGCTGCTCTTTTAACCCCTTAATGACCGGACCATTTTTCAATTTTCTTACCCTTAAGGACAAGGGCTATTTTTACATTTCTGCAGTGTTTGTGTTTAGCTGTAATTTTCCTCTTACTCTTTACTGTACCCACACATATTATATACCGTTTTTCTCGCCATTAAATGGACTTTCTAAATATACCATTATTTTCATCATATCTTAGAATTTACTATAAAATATCTTATAAAATATGAGGAAAAAATGGAAAAAAACACACTTTTTCTAACTTTGACCCCCAAAATCTGTTACACATCTACAACCACAAAAAAACACCCATGCTAAATAGTTTCTAGATTTTGTCCTGAGTTTAGAAATACCCAATGTTTACATGTTCTTTGCTTTTTTTACAAGTTATAGGGAAATAAATACAAGTAGCACTTTGCTATTTCCAAACCACTTTTTTTCAAAATTAGCGCTAGTTACATTGGAACACGGATATCTGTCAGGAATACCTGAATATCCCTTGACATGTATATATATATATTTTTTAGCAGACAGCCCAAAGTATTGATCTAGGCCCATTTTGCCACCATTTCACCACCAAATGCGATCAAATTAAAAAAAATATTTACTTTTTCACACATTTTGTCACAAACTAGGTTTCCCACTGAAATTATTTACATACAGCTTCTGCAATTATGGCACAAATGGTTGTAAATGCTTCTCTGGGATCCCCTTTATTCAGAAACAGCAGACTTATATGGCTTTGGGGTTGCTTTTTGGTAATTAGAAAGCCGCTAAATGCCGTTGCGCACCACACGTGTTTTATACCCAGCAGGGAGCATGTAGGGAGCTTGTAGGGTTAATTTTAGCTTTAGTGTAGTGTAGTAGATGACCCCAAGTATTGATCTAGGCCCATTTTGGTATATTTCATGCCACCATTTCACCGCCAAATGCGAGCAAATAAAAAAAATTGAAATCACTGAAATTATTTACAAACAGCTTGTGCAATTATGGCACAAATTGTTGTAAAAACTTCTCTGGGGTCCCTTTTGTTCAGAAATAGCAGACTTATATGGCTTTGGCGTTGCTTTTCGGTAATTAGAAGGCCGCTAAATGTTGCTGCGCACAACACGTGAATTATGCCCAGCAGTGAAGGAGTTAATTAGGTAGCTTGTAGGGCAATGGCAGGGTTAATTTTAGCTTTAGTGTAGAGATCAGCCTCCCACCTGACACATCCCACCCCCTGATCCCTCCCAAACAGCTCTCTTCCCTCCCCCACCCCACAATTGTCCCTGCCATCTTAAGTACTGGCAGAAAGTCTGCCAGTACTAAATAAAAGGAGTTTTTTTATTTTATTTTTAAAAAAAATGTATTCAGCTGTAATGGAGCCCTGCCTTAGCCCCCAACCTCCCTGATCCCCCAGCCAAACAGCTCTATAACCCTCCCTGCTACTTAATTGCCTCCATCTTGGGTACTGGCAGACAGCTGCCAGTACCCAAGATGGCGGCAATTAAGTAGCAAGTTTGCCCCCAAAAACAGTATTTTCAAACTTTTCTGTAGTATAGCAGCCCCCCCTCAATACCCCCAACCCCTCCCAGATCCTTTTCTATTTTTTTTTTTTTTTTTAAATGTTTTTAACTTTTTATTTTTAACTTTTAACTTTATTTTCATTGGTGTCAGTGGCTAATGTGTGCGCGTGCACCCCCGCACGCTCCCGGCACCCGGCGTGCACATTGCAGTTACAGGAACCGGATGCTGGGTAGCGATGGGCCTCCTCCTTGCTACGCTCCCACCCGGACAACAGCACCGTCGTTACTGGTGCAGAGAGAGCCACAGAGTGGCTCTCTCTGCATCGGAGGCTTGTAAAAAGGTATTGCAGGATGCCTCCATATCGAGGCATCACTGCAATACCCTGAGAGCTTCTGGAAGCGATTGCGATCGCTTACAGCACTCTGTTAGACAACTGACGTACCAGGTATGTATATTGTCATTAACAGTTAGTTTTTGCATGACATACCTGGTACGTCAGTTGTTATTAAGGGGTTAAAATCCTGCTGTGCTAAGGACACACCTAGTTGGCCTAGGCCAAAATATGGCCCTTCATTATGTTACTCTATTGTATATATAAGCGAAAGAAAGAAAGAAAGAACGAAAGAAAGAAAGAAAGAAAGAAAGAAAGAAAGAACGAAAGAACGAAAGAAAGAAAGAAAGAAAGAAAGAAAGAAAGAAAGAACGAAAGAACGAAAGAAAGAAAGAAAGAAAGAAAGAAAGAAAGAAAGAAAGAAAGAAAGAAAGAAAGAAAGAAAGAAAGAAAGAAAGAAAGAAAGAAGAGGGATTGATAGTTGCTTTAACTTTTCTCATTGGACATTTGTTTTATCTTTTGAAACTTGTAGTAAAAAAAGAAATAACCCAAAATATGAGTCATTGATACTGTAATAAATTCCACTAAGAACCTGAATAGCATTACTGATCTAATGAGTTACATTTCTATAGTATTGATTTTACTGTTATGATCCCTGTGTCTTTGGTTTGGTTTAAAAGCAACCTTTGTTCTCTTCACTTGTAACAATCCCCTACATTACCAAGAGAGAATTCAATTCACAACAAAATATTATTCCTCTCCAGATATTCCTATATAGGGCTAAATTAGTGGGGTGCAAATTAACGCTCCCCCTCGTTCGTTAACTTTGCTAGAAGTAAGCTTTTTGTGCACGTCGGGTAGGGCGCGTATTACAAGTAAAATGTTTGCGCATGAGCACTAACCCGATGCACCCAAAAAGCTGAACGTCGCATTTCATAAATACATTCACGTATTCCCTGATAAAACTAATACCCATTTACTGGTGCGCAACCCCATCACATTTTATGTAATTTCCCTCCATGTTGACAAGGTTTTAAATAACAGGTCCTAAGTCTTGGGCTCTGGTTTACAGACAGAGATTTTAAAAAGAAGCATATCTGTGTACAGTGATAAAATAAGGATATCTGATTTCACTGCAAGCTTAACCCATTTTGATGGGTTGTGGTTTCAAAGAACAAAACCAGCTGTTTCATATACACAAAATAAACCTACATGAGCAATTTCTTTTACATTTTAAACTCTGTAGCTGGTATAACATATATAGTTTTAGTGTTATTTGCTGCATTTTATCTGTATACTATAGGTGAGAATTTCCTTCTAAGACATTTACTAATCGATTTAGAATCTCAATATGACTTGATAATTTTTTCAGTAGACTGCTTATCTTGTGTATGTAAATGTCCCCTATTTAATTACAAGCAGAAAACTCTCCAACCTATAGATGTTCATTATTTTACATAATGGCTTAAATCTGGTCCTAAGTATTTCTCCCTTAAAGGGACATGAAACCCAAAATTGTCATTCAGATAGAGCATACAAATGTAAACATTTCCAACTTACTTCTATTATGAAATTTGGGGCGCGATCCGATATACGGTGCAGGTTTCGGTGCAAGCGTGGAAACCTGCGCCGCCCGTAGTTTGACCTCGCACATCGAGCTATCACATATACGGCGCCGGCAGTTGCTAAAGTCCCGTAAGTCGGACAAACTAGCGATGTCCAGAAATAAGCGTAAGTACAAATTTCTGGAGTCGCCAGTGACTTACGGCACTTTAGAAACTGCCACCGCCTAAAAAAACTAACTAAAGTATAAAATATTCCGTAACTGTCTAACACGCCTCCCAAAAATAGCCCGACACATATACCCCTATATCCGCAATCCCCCCTCTCACTCCTAACAATAAATGTATTAACCCCTAAACCGCCGCTCCCGGACCCCGCCGCCACCTATATTATATGTATTACCCCCTAATCTGAGCCCCCTACACCGCCGCCACCTATTTTAAATATATATACCCCTTGTCATGATTTCCTCCGTTCATTGCCGTGTCGCCGCGGCTCCCGGATCTTCTCTGTGTAACTGACGTCACGTTGCTTAGCAACGTGACGCTTTCTCAACACACCCCTCTGATGACGTTGACGCTCCTGCCTTTAAACCACGGCGGGAGATCTGAATCGGGGCCTGTTTGTTTGATCCCCTGGAGTTTGTGAGTACCTTGTCAATATCTGTTTTCTTGATACCGACTTCTGCCTGCCTGACCAAGCCTTTTGCCTTAACCCTTTTGCTGATATTTGGATACCGACTTCTGCCTGCCTGACCAAGCCTTTTGCCTTAACCCATTTGCTGATATCTGGATACCGACTTCTGCCTGCCTGACCAAGCCTTTTGCCTTAACCCTTTTGCTGATATTTGGATACCGACTTCTGCCTGCCTGACCTTGCTTTTTGCCTTATTCCACAATCTTTTCGTTGATTAATAATAACCTGCTTAAAGGGACATTTTCTTTTATAAAGCTGCAAAGGAGAACTTTGACTTTCTGTTTTGTTATAAACCTGCTTAAAGGGACATTTACTTTTACAAGTTGCAAAGGAGAACTTTGACTTTCTGTTTTGTTATAAGCCTGCTTAAAGGGACATTTACTTTTACAAAGCTGCAAAAGGGAACTTTGTTACAAGCCTGCTAATAAGGACCTTATTTCTAAGCTGCAAATAAGAGCATTTCCTTTATATTCTTTGACCTGCTTAAAGGGACGTTTTTTCCTTTGTGGCTTCCCTGCATTCTGGAGCAAATATTATTTTTTTAACCTTTCTCATCTGTTTCCTGAGTGGGTCACGTCCTGGATATTTCTCAGTGTGCTAGCGTGTGCTTTCTATTTCACGCTAGCAGTTGGGTTGCATCCCGGACTGATTCCAAAGCGGCTGACATTACAAACAGGCCATAAAAATGGACCCCACTGAATTATCCATGGCCGTGGCTCACCAGGGACAGCTTTTGGGATCTCATGCCACTCACTTGCAGTCTCTGGACACTAAACTTGATCAAATAACTGCTCTATTACAAAATTTGGTTGCTACCGCACCTCCCAATCCTAATCCCAATCCTAATCCTATTGAGGCATTACCTCCTACGATTCCTAACAATCAGTCTCAGGTACAACTAAGCCCCAGGATACCTCTTCCGGATAAATATGATGGGAATCCTGAAGAATGTAGAGGCTTTCTGAATCAATGCCGTCTTCATTTCCGAAATAGCCCTACTCTTTTTGCTACTCCCTCTTCTAGAATCACATTTCTTATTTCCTTAATGAAAGGAAAAGCCTTGGCTTGGGTATCACCTTTGCTAGAAAAGAATGATCCTATACTTTTGGATGTTGATACATTTTTATCTATGTTCTCAAATGTATTCGATAAACCTGGAAGGTCATCCGCTGCTGAAGCCACTCTCCTGGATTTACGTCAAGGTAATCAACCAGTCTCTCAATACGCTATTGAGTTCCGCACCCTTGCCTCTGAAACCACTTGGAATCAGGGAGCACTCAGAGCCGCTTTCCGTAAAGGACTTTCTGAGCGTCTCAAGGATGAATTGGTGTATCGTGAACTTCCAGAGTCCTTAGAAGCCTTAATAAATCTCTGTATCAGTCTCGACGCCAGGTTTCGTGAACGCCAACAAGAAAAGGATAGAACACAGAGGTCTTCAACTCGAACTCCTTTTCGTTTGGCTCCTCGTTTTTCTAATCCAGTCACTCCAGTCTCTCCTACTACTGATCAGGCTGAACCCATGGAAGTGGGTAGTATAAAATTAACTGAGACTGAACGCTTGAGAAGACGGACTCTTGGCTTATGTCTGTACTGTGGCCTTAAAGGGCATTTATTAAGGGATTGTCCTACTAGACCAGTAAAAGCCAGGGCTTAACTCTAGTCCAGGGAACTGAGTTAAGCCAAAACAGTGGTCATTCCCTATACAAGAAACTCTTTGTTCCAGTAACCCTTCTAATTGGACATAAGAAGATTTATACTCAAGCTCTAATCGATTCTGGTGCTGGAGGAGTGTTCATTGACTCTACATTCGTCTCTACTCACTCTATACCTTTATTAAAAAAAGAGTATTCCATTTCAGTCTCTACGGTCAGTGGAGATCCTTTGGGTTCTGGATATATTCAATTTTCTACTCAACCCTTACTCCTCACCGTAGGAATACTTAATTCCGAGACAATTTGTTTTGATGTCATCCCCACTCCGCAATTTCCCATTATCTTGGGATTACCCTGGCTCCAGATTCACAATCCCATTTTTTCTTGGACTTTCGGTGAACTCACTTCCTGGGGATCTACATGCCAGACTAAATGTCTTCAAAAGATTACCAAGTTACCACTCACTATTGCTCTCACAGCCGAAACTCCGGACTCCTTACCTATGCCTTATCATGACTTTGTGGATGTTTTCTCCAAAAAAGAAGCTGAACGACTTCCTCCTCACCGCCCTTTTGATTGTCCCATTGATCTCCTTCCCGGGGCTGCCTATCCTCGAGGCAAGACATATCCACTTTCTAAACCAGAAAACATGGCTTTGGAAGAATATATTAAAGACAATCTGGCTAGAGGATTTATTCGACCCTCCTCTTCCCCTGTAGGGGCTGGTTTCTTTTTTGTAGGAAAAAAGGATGGTGGATTACGACCCTGTATTGATTACCGAGGATTAAATCAGATTACCATCAAGAACAGTTATCCTCTGCCCCTTATTCCTGAACTTTTTACTTATCTTCAGGGAGCCACCATTTTCACCAAACTCGACCTACGTGGTGCATACAATTTGATCCGTATACGCAAAGGAGATGAGTGGAAGACTGCCTTTAACACTCGATTTGGGCATTATGAATATTTGGTCATGCCCTTCGGGCTATGCAATGCTCCGGCGGTTTTCCAACATTTTGTAAACGAGATCTTTCGTGATTTTTTGAATATCTTTGTCATCATATACCTTGACGACATCTTAATTTTTTCTCAGAACCACCAAGATCATGTGCACCACGTCAAGAAAGTACTTCAACGTCTAAGAGAATTCCATCTGTTTGCTAAACTGGAGAAATGTTCTTTCCATCAAAAATCCATACCCTTTCTGGGTTATGTAATATCGGCATCTGGATTTGAAATGGACCCTACTAAACTTTCTGCCATTTTGGATTGGCCTAGACCTGATTCTTTGAAGGCTTTACAACGTTTTCTAGGATTTGCCAACTACTACAGGAAGTTCATCAAGAATTTTGCTACTATTACTTCTCCTCTTACTTCTCTCACTAGAAAAGGACAAAACTGTAAAAGATGGCCTCCTGAGGCTATAGAAGCTTTTGAGTCTCTCAAAGAAGCTTTTTCCTCAGCACCTATTCTCCGTCATCCAAATCCTGAGTTTCAATTTATCTTGGAAGTTGATGCTTCCTCTGTTGCTGCTGGAGCTGTTCTGTCTCAACGAATACCAGAGACTGGAAAGATTCATCCTGTTGCTTTCTTCTCTAAAAAATTCACTCCTTCTGAATTTAACTATGACGTAGGGAATAAAGAGTTGCTTGCCATCAAAATGGCATTGGATGAATGGAGACATTGGCTGGAAGGTACTTCTTTGCCATTTACTATACTCACTGATCATAAGAACCTTCTGTATCTCCAAACAGCCAAACGATTGAATTCCAGGCAAGCACGCTGGTCATTATTCTTCTCCCGGTTTCACTATAATTTGTCTTACATACCTGGTTCAAAAAATATTAAAGCAGACGCCCTTTCCAGACAATTTCAAGATACCCCAGTTCCTGAGTCTGGTACCATTCTCCAACCTCATGAAGTCATAGCCCAGTTAACAACTTCCTGGTTACAAGAATTACAGTCTGCTCAAGAGAATCTTCCTTTGTCCTGTAAACCTCCCGATGGTTTACTCTTTGTTCCTGAACGCCTTCGTTCCAAGATTTTATTTTGGGCTCATGATAGTCCCCTTTCTGGACATCCTGGCATCAGTATTACCACTCGAAACCTCAAACAACATGTCTGGTGGCCTACTCTCTCTCAAGATGTGAAGGATTACGTCTCAGTATGCACACAATGTGCCATGAACAAAACTCCACGCCAACTTCCTTCAGGATTGCTCCAACCATTGCCTATACCTCACCAGCCTTGGACTCATGTATCCATGGACTTCATTACTGACCTTCCCTTGTCCGCTGGAAACAATACTATCTGGGTGGTGGTCGACAGGTTCACTAAGACTGCCCATTTTGTACCCTTACCAGGATTACCATCTGCCAAAAGACTCTCTGAACTTTTTATTTCACATATTGTAAGAATCCATGGATTTCCTCTAGATATTGTTTCAGATAGAGGGGTACAGTTTGTCTCTCGATTTTGGAGGTCACTTTGTAAACATTTTGGAACTACTATATCTCTCTCTACTTCTCACCACCCACAATCGAATGGTCAGACTGAAAGAGTAAACCAGTGTCTTGAAACATTTCTTAGACATTATGTGGATCATTATCACTCTAACTGGACTTCTTACCTTCCTTTGGCTGAATTGGCTCATAATGCCCGGTACAATTCCTCCCTTCAGACTTCTCCTTTTCATGCAGCTTACGGATATCAGCCCAGAACATTCCCTTTGCATACTTCCTCCACAGTGAATCCTGCTTCTGATCTTACAGCCCGAAGATTAACTCGACATTGGCGGAAAATACATCGTATTCTTTCTGTAACTTCTAAACGTTACAAGTTCTTTTCAGACCTTCGACGGAAGAAGGCTCCCAAATATCGCCCTGGTGATAAAGTTTGGATTTCCTCTCGATTTCTTTGCCTGAAACAACCTTCTAACAAATTGGGACCACGATACGTGGGTCCTTTCCGAATACTGGGTCAGGTGTGTTCCACTGCTTATAGGGTGGCTTTACCCAAGACTCTCAAAGTCCATCCGGTATTCCATGTTTCTCTTTTAAAACCTGTGATGACTAACAGGTATTCTAAGCCTTTTTCTAAACCTCCACCGTTATTTGTGCATGGACACCCTGAGTTTGAGATCAGCCATATTCTAGATTCCAAGTTGCGTGGCAAGAAATTGTATTATCTCATTCATTGGAAAGGTTATCCAGTCACGGAACGTTCTTGGGAACCGGCTCATCAAGTACATGCTCCTACTTTGATCAAGACCTTCCACAAGACTCATCCTGATAGGCCTGGTCCTGTCCCCCGGAGGGGTCCTTGAGGAGGGGGGTGCTGTCATGATTTCCTCCGTTCATTGCCGTGTCGCCGCGGCTCCCGGATCTTCTCTGTGTAACTGACGTCACGTTGCTTAGCAACGTGACGCTTTCTCAACACACCCCTCTGATGACGTTGACGCTCCTGCCTTTAAACCACGGCGGGAGATCTGAATCGGGGCCTGTTTGTTTGATCCCCTGGAGTTTGTGAGTACCTTGTCAATATCTGTTTTCTTGATACCGACTTCTGCCTGCCTGACCAAGCCTTTTGCCTTAACCCTTTTGCTGATATTTGGATACCGACTTCTGCCTGCCTGACCAAGCCTTTTGCCTTAACCCATTTGCTGATATCTGGATACCGACTTCTGCCTGCCTGACCAAGCCTTTTGCCTTAACCCTTTTGCTGATATTTGGATACCGACTTCTGCCTGCCTGACCTTGCTTTTTGCCTTATTCCACAATCTTTTCGTTGATTAATAATAACCTGCTTAAAGGGACATTTTCTTTTATAAAGCTGCAAAGGAGAACTTTGACTTTCTGTTTTGTTATAAACCTGCTTAAAGGGACATTTACTTTTACAAGTTGCAAAGGAGAACTTTGACTTTCTGTTTTGTTATAAGCCTGCTTAAAGGGACATTTACTTTTACAAAGCTGCAAAAGGGAACTTTGTTACAAGCCTGCTAATAAGGACCTTATTTCTAAGCTGCAAATAAGAGCATTTCCTTTATATTCTTTGACCTGCTTAAAGGGACGTTTTTTCCTTTGTGGCTTCCCTGCATTCTGGAGCAAATATTATTTTTTTAACCTTTCTCATCTGTTTCCTGAGTGGGTCACGTCCTGGATATTTCTCAGTGTGCTAGCGTGTGCTTTCTATTTCACGCTAGCAGTTGGGTTGCATCCCGGACTGATTCCAAAGCGGCTGACACCCCTAATATGATCCCCCTATACCGCCGCCACCTATTTTAAATATATATACCCCAAATCTGATCCCCCTACACCGCCGCCACCTATTTTAACTCTATTAACCCCTAATGTGATCCCCTACACCTCCGCCACCTACATTAACTCTATTAACCCCTAATATGATCCCCCTACACCTATATTAACTATATTACCCCCTAAACCTAAGTCTAACCCTAACACCCCCTAACTTAATTATTATTTAAATAAATCTAAATAATATTAATATTATTTACTAAATATTTCCTATTTAAAATAAAATACTTACCTATAAAATAAACCCTAAGATAGCTACAATATAATTAATAATTACATTGTAGCTATTTTAGGGTTTATATTTATTTTACAGGTAAATTTGTATTTATTTTAACTAGATACAATAGATATTAAATAGTTAATAACTATTTAATAGCTACCTAGTTAAAATAATTACCAAATTACCTGTAAAATAAATCCTAACCTAAGTTACCATTACACCTAACACTACACTATCATTAAATAAATTAAATAAACTACAATTATCTCAACTAAAATACAATTAAATACACTAAACTATATTAGCATCGCCGATATTCAGTTCCAGCATCGCCGGTCTTCAGTTCCAGAGTGGACGGTCTTCAGCTCCGCTGTCATCGGTCTTCAACTCCTCCGCTCCGCGCCGGCTGGTTCCTGGAAGAAGAAGAGGTCGCCGTTTGGAAGACTTCTCCGCCTGGAACAGGACCTTCTCCGCCGGTCTTCAGGACAGGTAAGGACCACTTGGGGGTTAGACTTAGGTTTTTTTAAGGGGGGATCGGGTGGGTTTTAGAGTAGTGGTGTGTGGGTGGTGAGTTGTAATGGGGGGGTTGTTCTTTTTTTTACAGGTAAAAGAGCTGATTACTTTGGGGCAATGCCCCGCAAAAGGCCCTTTTCAGGGCTGGTAATAGAGCTGATTACTTTTGTAATTTAGTTTAGGGTAGGGAAATTTTATTATTTTGGGGGGCTTTTTTACTTTATTAGAGGGCTTAGATTAGGTGTAATTAGCTTAAAATTCTTGTAATCTTTTTTTATTTTTTGTAATTTAGTGTTTGTTTGTTTTTGTAATATAGTTAAGTGTATTTAATTGTATTTTAGTTGAGATAATTGTAGTTTATTTAATTTATTTAATGATAGTGTAGTGTTAGGTGTAATGTTAACTTAGGTTAGGATTTATTTTACAGGTAATTTGGTAATTATTTTAACTAGGTAGCTATTAAATAGTTATTAACTTTTTAATAGCTATTGTACCTAGTTGAAATAAATACAAATTTACTTGTAAAATAAATATAAACCCTAAAATAGCTACAATGTAATTATTAATTATATTGTAGCTATCTTAGGGTTTATTTCATAGGTAAGTATTTAGTTTTAAATAGGAATTAATTAGTGAATAATATTAATATTATTTAGATTTATTTAAATAATAATTAAGTTAGGGGGTGTTAGGGTTAGACTTAGGTTTAGGGGGTAATATAGTTAATATAGGTGGCGGCGGTGTAGGGGGGTCAGATTAGGGGTTAATATAGTTATTATAGGTGGCGGCGGTGTAGGAGGCTCTGATTAGTGGGTAATATAATTAATATAGGTGGCGGCGGTGTAGGGGGGTCAGATTAGGGGGTAATACATTTAATGTAGGTGGCGGCGGGGTCCGGGAGCGGCGGTTTATGGGTTAAACACTTTATTAGGGATTGCGGTGGGGGATTGCGGTTGATAGGTAGATAGACATTGCGCATGCGTTAGGTGTTAGGTTTTATTTTGCAGGCAGTTTAGGGAGTTACGGGGCTCCAATACTCAGCATAAGGCTTAATATGCCTGCATTTTGTGGCGAGGTAAAATGGAGTAAGATTTCTCCATTTTCACCACGTAAGTCCTTATGCTGTATATTGGATACCAAACTGCGCGGGTTTGGTATATCACTCTATGGGCCAAAAAACTACGGCCGAAGGGTGAAATATACGAGTGTAACTTCTATGTTACGCCGTATATAGGATACCAAACCAGCGCAATATTTGGCGTCGCCGGCGTTTGCGGGCGACGCTGCATATCGGATCGGGCCCATGCTTTGTTCTCCTAGTATCCTTTGTTGAAGGAGAATAAGTTCACTACTGGGAGCTAGCTGAACACATCAGGTAAGTCAATGACAAGAGGCATATATGTGCTGCCACCAATCAGCAGCTAGTTCCCAGTAGCACTTTGCTGCTCCTAATCCTACGTAGGTATTCTTTTCAGCAAAGGATAGCAAGAGAATGAAGCAAATTACATAATGCAAGTAAATTGGAAAGTTGTTTAAAATTGCATGTTCTATCTGAATCATGAAATGAAAACTTTGGGTTTCATATCACTTTGACTTTTAGATATATTTTGCAGCATTTTAATCACTTAAAAAAAGGTTTGACTATAGCATATGTTATATTACTCTAGCTTTTGTTTACATTATTCTATCTTGGTATAAAGTCATTTAAAGGGACAGTAAAGACAATAGTAAAACTTTATTAATCAGATAGAGCATGTGATTTTAAACAGCTTTCCAGTTTACTTCTTGTATCAAATTTACTTTGTTTACTTGATATCCTTTGCTGAAGAGTAAATCTAGGTATGCTGATAGGAGCTTTGAGTGTGCATGTGTCTATAGCAGTCTATCAGCGAGATTACAAGTTTTGTGGTATGGTGCGGTACGGCTATACCGCTGAAAAATTGGCCATTGCAGGTGGAACCGCAGGTCTTCCGTATTACAAGTTGCGGCGGTATAGCTATAACGCAAGCATTTTAGCTTGTAATGCAACGATCCATTCTGCACTCAAAAAATGACGATTGAGTGCGGTATTTTCCATTGCGCCATATTACAGGTTGTGCGGTCCGGCTAAAATGCTTGCGTTACAGCCTATACCAACACAATCCATTCTGTGATCTGAGATCAGTAGTTTTCACAAAATTCATAACTAAAATGTTACAAAGCACTAACACCCAAAAACTACCTATTAACCCCTAAACCACAACCCTTCCGCATCGAAAATACTTTATTAAACTTATTAACCCCTAATTTGCTGCCACCCACATGGCCAACACTATATAAAACTATTAACCCCTAAACCACCGGCCCCCACATCTCCAACACTATAATAAAGTATTAACCCCTAAACTGTCAATCCCCCACATCACAACTAATAAACTAAACCTATTAACCCCTAAACTTGACAGCTCCCCACATCGCAACTAATAAATTAAACCTATTAACCCCTAAACTGCTTTCCCCCCACATCTCAACTAATAAACTAAACATTTTAACCCCTAAACCGCCGCCCCCCCCAATTGCAAAACACTAAATTAAACTATTAACCCCTAAACCTAACACCCCCTAACTTTAAAGGGATAGTATATACCAATTTTCATATAGCTGCATGTAATAGACACTACTATGAAGAATAATATGCACAGATACTTATATAAAAATCCAGTATAAAACCATTTAAAAACTTACTTAGAAGCTCCCAATGTAGCTCTGTTAAAAGGTAGCTAGAACACCCCCCTTTGCAATATGAAAAGACTCTACACAAACAGAAGCAAGCTGGAGGAGGTATACGTCAGTATTCTCCTAAAACTTTGGGGCTTGGTTAGGAGTCTGAAAATCAGAGCAATGTTATTTAAAAATAAGCAAAACTATACATTTAAAAAAAACATGTATGGGCTATATAAATGGATCATCTACAAAACATTTATGCAAAGAAACATTGAGTGTATAATGTCCCTTTAAATTAAAAGTACAATATAATTAGCGTGGAGGATCCTCTTCATACGATCACCACCGTACACTGAAGCTTGAATGCAAGGTACCTATTCAAAAATGGGGTACCTTGCATTCCTATTGGCTGACATTTTCAAATCAGCCAATAGGATGAGAGCTTCTGAAATCCTATTGGCTGTTCAAATCAGTCAATAGGATTCAAGCTTCAGTGTATGGTGGTGATAGTATGAAGAGGATCCTCCATGCTGGAAGTTGATGACGATGGATGTAGATGTCACCGTCTGGATGAAGACTTCTCGCCGCCTGGATGAAGATCAATGTCCGGACTTCAGGAACTATAAGTAGATTTCCTGGGGTTAATGTTAGGTTTTTTATTTTTTTGGGTGGGTTTTTTTTTAGATTAGGGCTTTGGGCAGTAAAAGAGCTGACTGTAAAAGAGCTGATGGCCCTTTTAAGGGCAATGCCCATACAAATCCCCTTTAGGGGCAATGGGTAGCTTAGGTTTTTTTTAGACTTAGTTTTTTTTATTTTGGGGGTTGGTTGGGTGGGGGGGTTTACTGTTAGAAGGACTTTGTAATTTTGTTTAGGTAAAAGAGCTGTTTAACTTAGGGCAATGCCCTGCAAAAGGCAATTTTAAGGGCTATTGGTAGATTAATATTAGGTTAGGGGGTGTTTTTATTTTGGGGTGACTTTTTTGTTTTTATAGGGCTATTGGATTACGTGTAATTTTTATTATTTTGGATCATTTCATTTCTTTCATGTATTTGGCAAGAGTCCATGAGCTAGTGATGTATGAGATATACAATCCTACCAGGAGGGGCAATGTTTCCCATACCTCAAAATGCCTATAAATACACCCCTCACCACACCCACAATTCAGTTTTTACAAACTTTGCCTCCTATGGAGGTGGTGAAGTAAGTTTGTGCTAAGATTTCTACGTTGACATGCGCATCTCAGCATTGTTGAAGCCCGATTCCTCTCAGAGTACAGCGAATGTCAGAGGGACGTGGAGAGTATTACCTATTGAATGCAGTGATTTTCCTAATGGGGGTCTATTTCATAGGTTCCCTGTTATCGGTCGTAGAGATTCATCTCCTACCTCCCTTTTCAGATTGACGATATACTCTCATATACCATTACCTTTACTGATAACTGTTTCAGTACTGGTTTGGCTATCTGCTATATGTGGATGGGTGTCTTTGGTAAGTATGTTTTTATTTCTTAAGACACCTCAGCTATGGTTTGGCACTTTATGCATTTATATAAAGTTCTAAATATATTTATTGTACTTATATTTGCCATGAGTCAGGTTCATGTATTTCCTTTTGCAGATTGTCAGTTTCATATTTGGGAAAGTTAATATTTATAAAATATTTTTCTTACCTGGGGTTTAGTCTTTTTCTCAATTGACTACTTGTTTTAAATGGCGGGCTGTCTTAGGCTTGCGGGTGCGCTAAATGCCACACTTTATTGAGTCATTCTTAGTGCGAGAATTTGTTGGCGTGAAAAGGACACGTCCGTTGACACAAGTTCGTCATTCCGGCATCGTAGTTGACGCAGGGGATCACACAGGGTTGCGTCGTTAGTGACGCGAGTGTGTCACTTCCGGACATGGTTGGCACCAAAAAAATTTCTAGTTACGTTGTGCGTCATACTTGGCGCCAAATTTGTTTTTCATTATTTATTGCCCCATTGCTTTTGCCTCTTGCCTTTTTCTAAGTCAGAGGACTATGCTATTTGCATTTTTTCCCATTCCTGAAACTGTCATATAAGGAAATTGATCATTTTGCTTTATATGTTGTTTTTTTCTTTTACATTCTGCAAGATGTCTCAATCTGATCCTGTCTCAGAAATATCTGCTGGAACTTTGCTGCCTGACATCGGTTCTACCAAAGCTAAGTGCATTTGTTGTAAAATTGTGGAGATTATATCTCCTAATGTCATTTGTATTAGTTGTCATGATAAACTTTTACATGCAGATAGAGTGTCCATTAGTAATAGTACATTGCCAGTTGCAGTTCCTTCAATTTCTAATGTACATGATATACCTGTGAATTTTAAAGAATTTGTTACTGATTCTATTCAGAAGGCTTTGTCTGCATTTACACCTTCTAATAAGCGTAAGAGGTCTTTTAAAACTTCTCATAAATTTGAAGAAATTTCAAATGACCGACAACATAATTAATTATCCCCCTCTGATGAGGATCTATCTGATTCAGAAGATCCTTCCTCAGACATTGACACTGACAAATCTACTTATCTATTTAAAACAGAGTATATGCGTTCTTTGTTAAAAGAAGTGTTAATTACTTTGGATATTGAGGAAGCTAGTCCTCTTGATATTAAAACTAGTAAACATTTAAATGCTGTTTTTAAACCTACTGTGGTTACTCCAGAGGTTTTTCCTATTCCTGATGCTATTTCTGACATGATTTCTAAGGAATGGAATAAGCCAGGTACTCCTTTTAATCCTTCTGCAAGGTTTAAAAAATTGTATCCTTTACCAGCGGTTGCAATAGAGTTTTGGGAAAAAATCCCCAAAGTTGATGGGGCTATTTCTACTCTTGCTAAATGAACCACTATTCCTATGGAAGATAGTACTTCCTTTAAAGATCCTTTAGATAGGTAGCTTGAATCTTATCTAAGGAAAGCCTATTTATATTCAGGTCATCTTCTTAGGCCTGCAATTACTTTGGCTGATGTTGCAGCTGCTTCAACTTTTTGGTTGGAGAATTTAGCGCAACAATAATTGGATTCTGACATATCTAGCATTGTTCGCTTACTGCAACATGCTAATCATTTTATTTGCGATGCCCTTTTTGATATTATCAAAATTGATGTTAGATCCATGTCTTTTGGGATATACAATCCTACCAGGAGGGGCAAAGTTTCCCAAACCTCAAAATGCCTATAAATACACCCCTCACCACACCTACAATTCAGTTTTACAAACTTTGCCTCCTATGGAGGTGGTGAAGTAAGTTTGTGCTAAGATTTCTACGTTGATATGCGCTTCTCAGCATTGTTGAAGCCAGATTCCTCTCAGAGTACAGCGAATGTCAGAAGGACGTGAAGGGAGTATTACCTATTGAATATGATGATTTCTCTAACAGGGGTCTTTTTTATGGGTTCTCTGTTATCGGTCGTAGAGATTCATCTCCTACCTCCCTTTTCAGATCAACGATATACTCTCAATTTACCATTACCTCTACTAATAACTGTTTTAGTACTGGTTTGGCTATCTGCTATATGTGGATGGGTGTCTTTGGGTAAGAATGTTTTTTATTACTTAAGACACCTCAGCTATGGTTTGGCACTTTATGCATTTATATAAAGTTCTAAATATATGTATTGTACTTATATTTGCCATGAGTCAGGTTCATGTATTTCCTTCAGCAGACTGTCAGTTTCATATTTGGGGAATTTAAACATTTAAGAAATGTATTTCTTACCTGGGGTTTAGTAATTTTTTCAATTGACTACTTTCTTCTATTGCGGGTATTAGGCCCGCGGGTGCGTCAAATGCTAAACTTTATTGCGTCATTTTGGCGCGAAAATTTTTTGGACGAGGAAAAAGACGTTTATGATGTAACTTCGTCATTTCCAGCGTCATACGTGACGCCGAGACCTTTCACACAGCGGCATCATTAGTGACACGAGTGTGTCATTTCCGGTTATTTTTGCATTATTTCAATACCTCATTGATGTTTGCCAATTGCTTTTTTCTCTATCAGAGGCCTATGCTTTTGCATTTTTTCCCATTCCTGAAACTGTCATATAAGGAAATAGATAATTTTGCTTTATATGTTGTTTTTTCTCTTACTTTGAGCAAGATGTCGCAATCTGATCCTGCCTCAGAAGTTTCTGCTGGAACATTGCTGCCTGACTTCGGTTCTACCAAAGCTAAGTGCATTTGTTGTAAAAGTGTAGAAATTATTCCACCAAATGTCATTTGTAATAGTTGTCATGATAAACTTTTACATGCAGATAGTGTTTCCATCAGTAATAGTACATTGCCAGTTGCACTTCCTTCAACTTCTAATGTACATGATATACCTATAAATTTTAAAGAATTTGTATCTGATTCTATTCTGAAGGCTTTGTCTGCATTTCCACGTTCTAATAAACGTAAAAGGTCTTTTAAAACTTCTCATTTAGCTGATGAAATTTCAAATGCTGAGGATCTATCTGAAACAGAAGATCCTTCCTCAGATATTGACACTGACAAATCTACTTATTTATTTAAAATAGAGTTTATGCGTTCTTTATTAAAAGAAGTGTTAATTACTTTGGATATTGAGGTAACCAGTCCTATTGACGTTCAGTCTAATAAACGTTTAAATGCTGTTTTTAAACCTCCTGTGTTTTCCCCAGGGGTTTTTCCTATTCCTGAGGCTATTTCTGATATGATTTCGGGTCAGGCCCGCCTCAGAGAATTACAGCTCATTCTACTAGATCGGTCTCCATTTCGTGGGCTTTTAAGAATGAAGCTTCAGTTGATCAGATTTGCAAAGCGGCAACTTGGTCCTCTTTGCATACATTTACTAAATTCTACCATTTTTGATGTATTTGCTTCTTCAGAAGCAGTTTTTGGTAGAAAAGTTCTTCAGGCAGCTGTTTCAGTATGATTCTTCTGCTTTTTGATTTGTTTTTTTCTTTCAAAAATGGAAATAAACTTATTTTTTTTGGGTTGTGGATTAATTGTTTCAGCGGAATATGGCTGTTTTTATTTTTATTCCCTCCCTCTCTAGTGACTCTTGAGTGGAAGATCCACATCTTGGGTATTGATATCCCATATGTCACTAGCTCATGGACTCTTGCCAATTACATGAAAGAAAACATAATTTATGTAAGAACTTACCTGATAAATTCATTTCTTTCATATTGGCAAGAGTCCATGAGGCCCACCCTTTTTATGGTGGTTATGATTTTTTGTATAAAGCACAATTATTTCCAAATTTCCTTTGTTGATGCTTTCTACTGCTTTCTTTATCACCCCACTGCTTGGCTATTCATTAAACTGAATTGTGGGTGTGGTGAGGGGTGTATTTATAGGCATTTTGAGGTTTGGGAAACTTTGCCCCTCCTGGTAGGATTGTATATCCCATATGTCACTAGCTCATGGACTCTTGCCAATATGAAAGAAATGAATTTATCAGGTAAGTTCTTACATAAATTATGTTTTTCCTCTTCCAAATAAATCTATTAAAAATTCTATTCAATCTTTCAATGTCTTTCCTTGGGATTAAAATTGGCAGCATATTTAGGGGGTATAACAATTTTGGTAATATCATCATTTATATTATATGTACTTTCCCCATGGTCGAAATTGGTAAATTATTCAATTTTTTAAGGGAATGTTCTATAGATATAAAGATTTTTCCATAATTTATCCTATACCACTTTTCTGGTTAGGGGATATATTAATACCTAAATAAGTAATATAGTTTAGTGGTTCTAAAAAAGCAAATTCACTAATGTCGCAGTTTTGTTGTTTATTTAGCTCAGTCTTTATGTTCTGCAGAATCTCACATGAATCAACTTGTGTTGTTTCTTTGAAAACATGGTTTGAGGATCAATTTACCAAAAAGTTTTTTGATTCCTCAGACAAGGGTCACCTATTTAGGTTTCCAGATAGATTTAGTGTCCATGACTCTGTCTCTAACAGACAAGAGACATTTGAAATTGGTTGCAGCATGTCGGCACCATCAGTCTCAGTCATTCCCTTCAGTGGCTATGTGCATGGAAGTTTTAGGCCTCATGACTGCAGCATCGGACGCAATTCCTTTTGCTCGTTTTCACATGAGACCTCTCCAGCTTTGCATGCTGAATCAATGGTGCCGGCATTATACAAAGATATCACAATTAATATCCTTAAATCCCATTGTTCGACACTCTCTGACGTGGTGGTTAAATCACCAGCGTTTAGTTCAAGGGGCCTCTTTTGTTCGGCCAACCTGGACTGCGATCACAACAGATGCGAGTCTTTCAGGTTGGGGAGCTGTCTGGGGATCTCTGACAGCACAAGGAGTTTGGAAATCTCAAGAGGCGAGATTACCAATCAATATTTTAGAACGCCGTGCAATTCTCAGAGCTCTTCAGTTTTGGCCTCTGTTGAAGAGAGAACCATTCATTTGTTTTCAGACAAACAATATCACAACAGTGGCATATGTCAATCATCAGGGTGGGACTCACAGTCCCCTAGCTATGAAAGAAGTATCTCGGGTACTTGTTTGGGTGGAATCCAGCTCTTGTCTAATTTCTGCAGTTCATATCCCAGGTGTAGACAATTGGGAGGCGGATTATCTCAGCCGTCAGACTTTACATCCAGGGGAGTGGTCTCTCCATCCAGATGTGTTTTCTCAGATTGTTCAGATGTGGGGTCTTCCAGAAATAGATCTGATGGCCTCTCATCTAAACAAATGTCCAGGTCCAGGGATTCTCAGGCGGAAGCAGTGGATGCGCTGCCACTTCCTTGGTGTTATCAACCTGCTTATATCTTCCTGCCTCTAGTTCTTCTCCCGAGAGTGATCTCCAAGATCATCATGGAACAATCGTTTGTGTTGCTGGTGGCTTCAGCTTGGCCCCACAGGTTTTGGTATGCGGATCTTTTTCGGATGTCTGGTTGCCAACCTTGGTCACTTCCATTAAGGCCGGACCTACTGTCTCAAGATCCATTTTTCCATCAGGATCTCAAATCATTAAATTTGAAGGTATGGAAATTTAACGCTTAGTATTAAGTCATAGAGGTTTCTCTGACTCAGTAATTAATACTATGTTACAAGCTCATAAATCTGTCTCTAGGAAGATTTATTATCGAGTTTGGAAGATTTAAATTTCATGGTGTTCTTCTCATACATTTTCTTGGTATTCTTTTAGAATTCCTAGAATTTTACAGTTTCTCCAGGATGGTTTGGATAGAGGGTTGTCTGCAAGTTCCTTGAAGGGACAAATCTCTGCTCTTTCTGTTTTATTTCACAGAAAGATTGCTAAACTTCCTGATATTCACTGTTTTGTACAGGCTTTAGTTCGTATTAAGCCCGTCATTAAATCAATTTCTCCTCCTTGGAGTCTTAATTTGGTTTTGAAGGCGTTACAGGCTCCTCCGTTTGAGCCTATGCATTCTTTGGACATTAAACTACTTTCTTGGAAAGTGTTTTTCCTTTTGGCCATCTCTTCTGCTAGAAGAGTGTCTGAGCTATCTGCTCTTTCTTGTGAATCTCCTTTTCTTATTTTTCATCAGGATAAGGCGGTTTTGCAGACTTCATTTGAATTTTTACCTAATGTTGTGAATTCTAACAACATTGGTAGAGAAATTGTTGTCCCTTCCTTGTGTCCTAACCCTAAGAATCCTTTGGAAATCTTTACATTCTTTGGATGTGGTAAGAGCTTTGAAATGTTATGTTGAAGCTACTAAAGATTTCAGGAAGACTTCTAGTCTATTTGTTATATTTTCTGGTCCTAGGAAAGGTCAGAAGGCCTCTGCTATTTCCTTGGCCTCTTGGTTAAAGCTTTTGATTCATCAAGCTTATTTGGAGTTGGGTCAAGCCCCGCCTCAGAGAATTACAGCTCATTCAACTTCATTCAGTCTCCACTTTGTGGGCTTTTAAGAATGAAGCTTCAGTTGATCAGATTTGCAAAGCAGCGACTTGGTCCTCTTTGTATACATTTACTAAATTCTACCGTTTTGATGTATTTGCTTCTTCTGAAGCAGTTTTTGGTAGAAAAGTTCTTCCGGTAGCTGTTTCAGTTTGATTCTTCTGCTGCTATTTTCAGTTTTTCTTTTCTTCATAAGAATAACTTATATTTGGGTTGTGGATTATTTTTTCAGCATTTGGCTGTTGTTTATTTTTTATCCCTCCCTCTCTAGTGACTCTTGCGTGGAGTTGCACATCTTGGGTATTTGATATCCCATACGTCACTAGCTCATGGACTCTTGCCAATTACATGAAAGAAAACATAATTTATGTAAGAACTTACCTGATAAATTAATTTCTTTCATATTGGCAAGAGTCCATGAGGCCCACCCTTTTTATGGCCGTTATGATTTTTTGTATAAAGCACAATTATTCCAAATTTCTTTGTTGATGCTTTTTACTCCTTTCTTTATCACCCCACTACTTGGCTATTCTTTAAACTGAATTCTGGGTGTGGTGAGGGGTGTATTTATAGGCATTTTGAGGTTTGGGAAACTTTGCCCCTCCTGGTAGGATTGTATATCCCATACGTCACTAGCTCATGGACTCTTGCCAATATGAAAGAAATGAATTTATCAGGTAAGTTCTTACATAAATTATGTTTTTTTTATTTTTCGTCATTTTAGCGTTTTTTTTTTTTTAATGTTATATTTTTTTTTAATTTTCTCATAGTGTTAGGTTTATTTAAATTTGTAATTTAGATTTTTTATTTTTTCGTAGTGTTAGGTTTTTTTAATCATGTAATTTAAGATTTGTAATTTGTAGTTTATTTTATTTTTTTAGAATAGTTATGTTAGGTTAATTTATAGTTTAATCTTAGTATTTTTTTATTTCACGGGTAAGTTTTTAGTTATTTTAAGATATTTATATTGTAACTTTTAATTTAAAGTTAGGGTGGTGTTAGGTTTAGCCGTGAATAGTTTAATTTAGTGTTTTACGAAGTGGGGGGCTGGCAGGTTAGGGGTTAATACTTTATTATAGTGTTGGGGATGTGGGGGGCCAGAAGTTTAAGGGTTAATAGTTTTTTTTATAGTCTTGGCGATGTGGGTGGGTGGTGGATTAGGGGTTAATAGCTTTATTTAATAGTTGCGATGTGGGGGGCAGCGGTTTAGGGGTTAATAGGTTTATTTAGTGTCGGCGATGTCGGGGATGGCGGATTAGGGGTTAATAATTTAATTTAGTGTCGGCGATGTCAGGGAGGGGCGGATTAGGGGTTAATAACTTGATTTAGTGTCAGCAATGTCGGGGGGGCGGCGGACTATGGGTATTTAGACTAGGGGTTTATGTTAGGGTGTTAGGTTTTAATGTAATTTTCTTTTCCTCATAGACATCAATGGGGTTGCGTTACAGTGATTTGTCATTCCGCGACACTTTCTCCCCGTTGATGTCTATGGGGGAAAGCGTGCACGGGCACATAAAGTCAGGCCTTGAGTTTTGTGTGCTATGGAGCTTAACTCACCATACCGCACAACAAGAGAAGGTTTTTCAGTAACTCGTAATGACAGCGCTATGGAAAGTGCGATAACGCTAATTTTTTGCGTTATTTATGCACCCGGTAAAGCGCAAAACTTGTAATCTCACTGTGTGGCAGCAGTGTTTGTAACTATGTATAATATTGCTATAAACAATGTTGCAAACATACTGCTAGATGGCTATAGACTCATACGCACTCCTGAGCTCACCTATGGATGACTCTTTAACAAAGGATACCAAGAGAAATAAGCAAAATTGAAAATAGAAGTTAATTGGAAAGTTATTTAAAATGGCATGCTCTGTCTAATCTATTTAAGTTGAATATTGACTTTACTGTCCCTTTGAGAGTTCCTTAAAAACTTTTGTTTTCTTCTTTTTGAGTTTCATCTTTTATCTTACTATCAGCATCTATATCCCTTAAAGAAATTGCTGCTACAGACAATTTGTATTTTCATTTAAACCTATAAGAGAACTTGTCTCACAGTTAAAAGGTAGAGTCTTTCTATAATATCTTAATGACAGTTTATGTGAGCTAATGGTTTAATGGCTTACTGAATGTTATACTTTGTAGTAATTACCTACTTTTATAGAGCAGACAGGTGCTTAGAATCTTTATAGTTTTGACAGCATGGCAGTGTAGTATAAAGATTTCCATTTCATATGAATTCCAACAGTGCCATTAATACTATATTTTACATTTTTAAATGTTGAATATTTTTATTTGCTTAAAATACAGCCTAGATGGGATGCAGTTTTATTATGGTGGGAATAATTTTAGTAACTGTTAGTTGCAGTATTTATTATGCTACTATATTGTGATTTCTGGATAGCTATAGTTGGTGCTTTAAACCTTTATTTGTAAACTATAGCAATATGGATTATTATTTTGCAGTTACATTTGTATTTCTTGTTATTTTTATTTAAACATGTATTTATAAATCTGTACGTTTCTTAAAGGGATAGTAAAGTGAAAATTAAACTTTAATGATTCAGATAGATCATGTAATCCTATTTAATAAAAGGCCAGGTATGTTTGTCCGATGCAGTCATGTGCAGTAGAGACTGCGCAAGACAAACATACCTGGCCCTAACCCCTTAACGACCAGCGCCGATGCACAGTAGATAATGCGCGAGACAAGCGCGAGCGATGGTCATTAAGCCCTTGGTCTCTTTCTGCTGCGATCTTGCTAAAAGTAGCTAGATCGTGCTATTTTTGCATGCCCCACGAGTGGGAAAGTGCAGAAATAGTCTTGCAAAGGTATCGAAGAAGAGAGGGACACTCTGTGTCCTTCTCTACATCATGCAGCGATGGTGCCAATCGTTGGTGGCGTGGGAGGGTTAGGAGGGAGGTTGGTGGATGGCCCATCGCTGGAGGGGGCAGGACCGCTGCAGAAAATAAAATGTTGAAAGCGGCAGGGAGGGGGAAGGAGGGAGGGAGGGAGGATGAGGGAGAGGGGATACTAGTAGAGGGGGGATCAGAGGGTAGGTAAAGGTTCTTGGAGGGAGAGGTGGTGTAAATGAGGGAGGGGAGGGAGTTGGGCAGCTACATACCTGGCCTTAATGATGAGTGTGTGGTCGAGATAAAAGTGCAAAAGTGCACAATGCCTCCTAAGAGGTATTTTTCTTTCCTTAAACATTTTGGCCTGTGTACACAAGCTTTAACACTAGTTTTAAATAATTTTCCAATTTACTTCTATTATCTAATTTGTTTCATTCTACTGGTATCTTTTGTTGAAAAGGATACATAGGTAGGCTCATGAGCAGCAATGCACTACTGGGAGCTAGCTGCTGATTAGTGGCTGCACATACAGTGGGTATCTAAAAGAATCGCCAGTCTTGAAAATAATCACATTTTGTTGCTTTGCAGCCTGAAATAAAGACAGACACAGTTTTTGTTTATCCAGTTGTAATTACTCAGTGCAACTTATAACATCCAAGTGAAACATATAACACTAACATGTCAGGCAAAAATAAAGACAATTTAAAAACAGAATCAATGAGTTGGAAAAAGGATCACCCCCTCCTAAAATAACTTGTAAACTAAATCAGGTGTAGCTAATCACCTTCTCAATGGCACACACAATGCCATTTGACTTTCAACTGTGATCAGCTGTGGGCATATTGATTAGCTGAGCAGGAAAAGAGTTTTCCCGGAGTATTTCAGTCCCTGGTAGTGCAACTGAAGCAAACAATCAACTATGGGTAAATACTTACCTATAAAATAAACCCTAAGCTAGCTACACTATAACTAATAGTTACATTGTAGCTAGCTTAGGGTTTATTTGTAATTTACAGGCAACTTGTATTTATTTTAACTAGGTAGAATAGTTATTAAATAGTTATTAACTATTTAATAGATACCTAGCTAAAATAAATTCAAATTTACTTGTAAAATAAAAATAAACCTAAGTTACAATTACACCTAACACAACACTATAATTAAATTAATTCCCTAAACTAACTACAATTAAATACAATTAAATACAATTATCTAAATTATGAAAAAAAAAAAAAACACTATATTACAGGAAATAATAAAATAATTACAATTTTTTTTAAACTAATTACACCTACTCTAATCCCCCTAATAAAATAAAAAATCCCCCCAAAATAATAAAAATCCCTACCCTATACTAAATTACAAATAGCCCTTAAAAGGTCTTTTTGCGGGGCATTGCCCCAATACCCCCCCCAACATTAAAGCCCACCACCCACACACCCAACCCTACTCTAAAACCCACCCAATCCCCCCCTTAAAAAAACCTAACACTAACCCCTTGAAGATCACCCTACCTTGAGACGACTTCACCCAAACGGGCAGAAGTGGTCCTCCAGACGGCCAGAAGTCTTCATCCTATGCGGGCAGAAGAGGTCCTTCAGACAGGCAGAAGTCTTCATCCAGACGGCATCTTCTATATTCATCCATCCGTAGTGGAGCGGGTCCATCTTCAAGACATCCGACGCGGAGCATCCTCTTCCTTCCGACGACTAACACTAATTGACGGTACCTTTAAGTGACGTTATCCAAGATGGCGTCCCTTCAATTCCGATTGGCTGATAGAATTCTATCAGCCAATCAGAATTAAGGTAGAAAAAAATCATATTGGCTGATGCAATCAGCCAATAGGATTGAAGTTCAATCCTATTGGCTGATCCAATCAGCCAATAGGATTGAGCTCGCATTCTATTGGCTGATTGGAACAGGTTTTTTTTTACCTTAATTTCGATTGGCTGATAGAATTCTATCAGCCAATCGGAATTGAAGGGACGCCATCTTGGATGACGTCACTTAAAGGTACCATCATTTAGTGTTAGTCGTCGGAAGGAAGATGATGCTCCGCATCGGATGTCTTGAAGATGGATCCACTCTGCTACGGATGGATGAAGATAGAAGATGCCGTCTGGATGAAGACTTCTGGCCGTCTGGAGGACCTCTTCTGCCCGGATAGGATGAAGACTTCTGGCCGTCTGGAGGACCACTTCTGCCCGTTTGGGTGAAGTCGTCTCAAGGTAGGGTGATCTTCAAGGGGTTAGTGTTAGGTTTTTTTAAGGGGGGATTGGGTGGGTTTTAGAGTAGGGTTGGGTGTGTGGGTGGTGGGCTTTAATGTTGGGGGGGTATTGGGGCAATGCCCCGCAAAAAGCCCTTTTAAGGGCTATTTGTAATTTAGTATAGGGTAGGGATTTTTATTATTTTGGGGGGCTTTTTTATTTTATTAGGGGGATTAGAGTAGGTGTAATTAGTTTAAAAAAATTGTAATTATTTTATTATTTTCTGTAATTTAGTGTTTTTTTTTCGTAATTTAGATAATTGTATTTAATTGTATTTAATTGTAGTTAGTTTAAGGAATTCATTTAATTATAGTGTTGTGTTAGGTGTAATTGTAACTTAGGTTTATTTTTATTTTACAGGTAAATTTGAATTTATTTTAGCTAGGTATCTATTAAATAGTTAATAACTATTTAATAACTATTCTACCTAGTTAAAATAAATACAAGTTGCCTGTAAATTAAAAATAAACCCTACGATAGCTACAATGTAACTATTAGTTATAGTGTAGCTAGCTTAGGGTTTATTTTATAGGTAAGTATTTAGTTTTAAATAGGAATAATTTAGTTAATTGTAGTAATTTTATTTAGATTATTTTAAATTATATTTAAGTTAGGGGATGTTAGGGTTAGGATTAGACTTAGGTTTAGGGGTTAATATATTTATTATAGTGGCGGCAACGTTGGGGGCTGCAGATTAGGGGTTAATAATTGTAGTTAGGTGGCGGCGACATTGGGGACGGAAGAGTAAGGGTTAATAAATAAAATGTAAGGTTCGGCGATGTTGGGGGCAGCAGATTAGGGGTTCATAAGTATAATGTAGGTGGCGGCGGTGTCCGGAGCGGCAGATTAGGGGTTAATAATATAAAGCAGGTGTCGGCGATGTCGGGGACGGCAGATTAGGGGTAAATAAGTGTAAGATTAGGGGTGTTTAGACTCGGGGTTCATGTTAGGGTGTTAGGTGTAGACATAAATTTTCTTTCCCAATAGGAATCAATGGGGCTGCGTTAGGAGCTGAACGCTGCTTTTTTGCAGGTGTTAGGTTTTTTTTCAGCCGAATCTACCTCATTGATTCCTATGGGGAAATCGTGCACGAGCACGTTTAGCCAGCTCACCGCTACCGTAAGCAGTGCTGGTATTGAGGTGAGATGTAGAGCAAAATTTTGCTCTTCGCTCACTTTTCTGCGGCTAACGCCGGGTTTGTAAAATTTTGTAATACCAGCATTGTCTGTAGGTGAGCGGGGAGCTGAATCTGCTCGTTAGCCCCGCAAGCCTTACCGACAAAAACTCGTAATCTAGCCATTAGTATGGTACTTGCACTCAGAGAGCCTTACATCAATAAAAATTGTTACTGAATAGGGCAGTTATTAAAAATGTTCCCTTTGTCACTTTAACAAAAGCCTTATGAGTTCATGATTAGGTTGGTCTGAATATCTTCACAAATAATAAGCTTTAGTATGTGAGACCTGATGTTATGCTAACAAGAGGTATATAGTAGGCTATATAAGACATTTGTCTTATAGTTGACAAGTCCCATTTTAAACAAAAATGATAATTTTGTCTGTATAGCCAGGTGATCACTGTGGTAACAGCAATCACATGGCAAAAAAGTATGTGCTTTTATATCTAATCTGGTACAAGGGTCTCTTCTAACATTAATTACAAAACTCAAAACCCAGTGTGGACCCCTCATACAACTTTAAGTACCGTTAATAACAATTTTAGTTAGGGGTTCACAGAAGTGACGTGCGGTGAGTTCAGAGGCTGGTGAGACACTGGCTATGATACACCCCAGAAACACATACATACATAGACATATATATATATACTGTATATATATATATATATATATATATATAGGTATACCTTGTTTACACAATAATAAATTATATATATATATATATATATATATATATATATATATATATATATATATATATATATATATACAGCACACAAATAAAGTCCAGCACTCACTTACAAGATCTCAGCTAAGATTAAAAGCAAAAATGAAAGAGTTAGTTACCGCATCTGGCCAAATGGACAAGCCCAGGTACTACGTCAAGGTCCCTTCCAAAACCTGGGTCCCTAAACAGCCACACAATGCAAGCTCTCAATCCAACAAACTGGGAACAAGTGAAGGGTGCACAGGCTTATGTAATCACCCTAGACATATACAGAACACGGAAGGGGACTGCACTCTCATACTGGACTGGGTACACATCCAATGACCCTGATATATATATATATATATATATATATATACAAAATATTAATTTATGAACCTTTACAAAAATCCTAAATCTGGATTATTCAATTCCATAGGATAATCTGCATTTACAGAAATCTAAAACTAAATGTTTGGTAAATAAACACCCCAGCAGTGCTCTGCTTCTTCCTAGTGGTACTATGTTGTGAAGGTTAACCATATAGAGTTGCATTGTCAATAGAGTTAAAATGTAATGCTCTAACAAATAAGAACATGTAATTATTTAACTATAATGGCCCTTTAAAGGTAAATACTGGTGTACATGAAAGGGATCAGTCATACTGTGTAACTATTCTTTCCTTTGATTTGCATTATTCTCTTTGAAAGGATACTTATTCTGTGCATTTACTCACAAGCTTGCTGGAGTGATGAGTATTCTAAGATTACTGTCCCTTTTAAAGGTCATTTGCCTGACCCCTCAACAAAGTCTTATCTAAGTTTTCAATTATCCTTATGTGCTTAAGCAACTAAAAATGCTAATTGCTTGTTCTTTCAAAGGAAAAAAAGTTAAAGGGACACTCAAGTCAAAATGTAACTTCCATGATTCAGATAGAGCATATCATTTTAAACATCTCTCTAATTTACTTCCATTAACAAAATGTGCACTGTCTTTCTGTCTTTTTATATTTTTACTTTTTGAGTCACCAGCTCTTACTGAGCATGTGCAAGAATTCACAGAATACACAAATATGTATT